>NW_010117919.1:0-243 GCF_000699245.1 Pterocles gutturalis
GTCCTGGGGGTACTTGTGCTGTGTGGCTGGCAGCCAGCTGCTGTCTCGCTGTTGCAGGAAGCCTTCAGCACAGAGTGCTCCAGCCGCGTATCCGCACAGACCGCTCTCGTCCTCCAGCACGAACGTGTACTCAGGGCTCAGGCACAGGAAGCTGCCCAGCAACCTGCCAGCCGGAGCAGGACCACGGCTCAGCTGCCACCGGAGCCCAGCCTGCCCCGGGAGAGCTCAGACCAGCCTCCTCCA
>NW_010117920.1:0-18803 GCF_000699245.1 Pterocles gutturalis
GAGGGGAGAGGCTGCCTGGTGAGATCTGTCTCTAACCCCCGTTTGTTAAAGGGCAGGAGTGGAGTAGCCAGAACGGCTTAATAAGGTATAGAGTTTGCAACAATTTTTATAAAAGCATTGCAGCACAGTATTTTTGTTGAAATAAATAATCTTTAAATAAAAAGTGGTGCCTCTTTTTTTTTTTTTTTTTTTTTTATTTTTTTTTTTTTTAGAGCACCAGGATAAAGCCGGCATGGCAATACAGTGATTTGCTTTGGAGCAAAAGGTGTCAGGAAGGGAGAAGTTAATCCTGTTTTATAAATGTATTATCAAGTTAAGTTGTTTACCTGCATTAACAGGAAGGCCTCACATCATTATGTAATGAAACATAATAGTCGACTGTATGTTTATGAAAGTTGGGAATGTGGAAGACCTATGGCTAATAAAATAGTGAGACTTCTGGAGAAGCTTAGAAAATTGAGGGACTAAATTGTGATATGCCTAGGCTTTAGGTATGCCTTTATTTGTAAGGTTAAGAAATGAGGAATTCCTTGGACTTGTCAGTCGAAACTGGTTGCTAAGTCAGAAAATAGTAAGTGTTTGCAGATGGCTGTCTCCTCTTCCATGAAATAATTATTCTTGGTAAGAATTTTTCCACTTATCTCAGATTGGGAATCTCTTATGAAAGCAGTCAAAAGGGCTTGGGACTTAGTATGTTTCTTTTAGTTTTACCCTAAGCATGGATGAAACACTGGAAAAGTTCTTACTCCCATGCTGAGAAATTCTCCTAGCTTGTCTCCCAGAAGTTCAGTGTCTTGCATTCATGGGTCCCCAAATCATTAGCACTCCAGTGGTGGAAAATCTCCGAACAAAATAATATATTTGAAAGAAAACTCCAGAAACATAATATTTTAAGAACGATGACTCTCTTTCGCTTGATTTGATGTAAACTGAATGAATGTTGTAAAGTTACATGACAATTCTAGTGTGCAGTAAATACTGTCTAGTGTGCGTAGCAGTTTAAGGCTGTACTGTGTAAGTAACAGTTGTATGATGTGAGCAGCACAAGCAGTACTGTATGAGTGACATCGGCTCCAAGAGTGGTTTGCTTCAGCCACAGCTTATCTTAATATCCTCTGCCAAGACAGCATCAAAGATAAGCTTCTAGTGGTCACTAAGTCTGAGATCCCAGCGTTCCCTTTGGCTGGGTAGCAGTGTTCTTGTTCTAATATTGCCTTTAGTATGCTGTCAAAAGTCTAATTTCCTTCTAAAACTATTGGCTTGTGCTGGTGAGACGGAATGCGTCTAGTGATAAGACAGTCCCCACCCTTGCTACTGCAGGTTTTTCAGTCTCTCTAACTTATTCAGGAGTAGCATCTGTAACTTCTGTGTACTTCATCTCTTCTGAGGAATTCTTTACTCTCCCTTCCCTCTCTCTTTGGTGATTTGTTGGTTTTCTGCCGGGTTCTGCCTGGTAGTGAGAGGGATGGTGAAGAAAGCTGGGCTGCGTTTTCTGCAGGTGTTGATTGTTCCCTTATTTGTGAATTCAGGTGATTTAGGATCCGGGGAAAGATTTTACTCCTGTTAACTTGAGCTGTTGGAGAAATGGGCCTCTTTGGTTCTTGAAGTGGTAAGATGCTTGCTGCTATTGCTAGCAGTTGTGAATCTGCAGTTAAAATGAGACCTCCTGGGCTGATATATGCAGTTCTTTCGGTACTGATTTTGTGTGCTTTTAGACTTAAGGCTATATGGGAAAACATCTAGGAGACAAAGACTGAAAGCACCTGCCTGTTGTGGCAGTAGCATTGTGTTTGCTTTGCACAGCTGGAGCAGCGGGCAAAGTGGAGACAGTTGGAGTGGAGAGTTGGATGGGCACAGTTACTCTTGCTGTGGGTGCTGGGGTCAGTGCAGTGGGAGCACTCTTGGGGCGTGGACTGGGGGGTGGCACTGGGCTTTTTTTCTTTTTTCTTTTTTTTTTTTTCCTTTTTTAAACATCCTTAATGTATCTGAAAGTGAGCAGTTGTGAGGTTCATCTTGCTTGTTGCTGATTGAGCCTGGTTTCTCTCAGACATTGTCACCACTGTCCATAAGGGCAGCCTTAATGACTGTGCCGGGATGAGTAAAAGGATTTTTTTAGGCTATGCTTCCACTAACAAAGAAGATAGCAAGATCCCATTAATGAGAGAGGACTCCTAGCTGCAGAAACGGATCTTGACTGCATATATCCTTCAGTCATTTGGCATCAGGGTAGCTTTTCAAGGTTGTTTTGGCATGGAGCAAGCTGGAGAATTCTGTAGTTAGAGAAGAAAAACAGGCGAGATGTTCCCTTGTGGGGCAAAGAAGCTGAGTCTGTTAAGCAGAATCTCAAGCAAGTTACTACCTCATCAAGTACAACAAACAGATTCGGAGCTGGAAACCACAAGAGGAAGGGAGCAGCCAGTGTTTATGCAATATCCTGCTTTTTAACTTCCACATGGCTGGCTGCTTGGGGTGTTTATGGTATGTTTGGGGCATTTTGTGGTTTGTGTCTGCCAGCAGACTGGGGAGATGAGTCAGGAAACATTTATTTCACTGAAGATGTTGCTATGTTGCCATCTCAGACAGATGTAAGGTGAAGCATTCTAAAACATACTGGAAGTTAGGGTGACTTTAAGGCTCTGGTAATGTGACACTCAGGTTAGTATTTGGTCAGAGCAGAGGGATAGGATCTCTCCTGTGTCTTAAAATCTGATCTGATAAAAAAAGATGGTAGGATCTTTGCTAATATGACTTCATCAGAGGAAGGGAAACATAGGTTTGCAAGAAATGAAGTTTACATCAAATAAAGCCGTTCTGTGTGAGTGGATTCATCATGCTTTAGAATTAATATGAATTTTCATGGCAGTTAATGAACATTTAGTGAAGAAGCTTAATTTGACATTTGAGAGGTTTGAAAAATACTTTTTTCTTTCTTGATTAAGGCATCTTTTAAGCTGTCATTTATACAACCAAGAATTGTCACATTTTAATGCATTTGGAGATCTTGTTGCATACTAATTCCACTATTACTGCCTATTAAACAGTTTGGATTTCATGTGCCTTAATTTCCCTGCCCTTGATTATGTTAAGTAGCCTGCTTCTTTAAAGGCCATTTGTATTTCCATAAGCATTTATTACATGCTCAAGACAGAAAAAAATGGACACACTGCAATACATGTCTTTGTTTCTTCCCTCTTCCCTGGCCCTGTGGTCAGGGATGGATTTGGGATAGTCATTCCTAATGCTCATCCTAAATGTTTACAGAAACTACCTCTTCAGGCTTTGTGAAAATCAAAAGTTAATTTTTTTTTGGCCTTTTTTCTTTCTGTTGTGTCACAAACTGTAGAGGTTGTTGGAGGTAGTTGTTTGTAAAGCATTGATAGCTCAAGAATACTCATCAGGACATGTCTAAATTGGGGATATTTCCCCCCTTTTCCTATTTTCCCATCTGTGCACACAAGTTGTCTTATTTTAACATTAATGGGGTTTATACATGTACAAAGAGGCAGTAACAAATTTAAAAGGCAAATGGTTCTTGCTTTGTGGTGTGTCAGTGGCAGTTTCTGTTGATGATTATTGCCAGGGCCAGTCTAAGGATAATAAAAGGTGACTTTGACCTGGTTCAAATGTGTCTATGTCCATCTCTATTATTGCTTTTTGAGTGTATGTGATCTTAATTTTTTAGTGAAAAACTTGTCAAGTGTCAGCAAATAAAGGTATCTTTAAAGAAAAACTCGCTGGACCAGAGGTGTTTCAGTGCCATAAATATGGCCAGGAAAGTGGTTCTTAGTGATCAAGGTCTTTTGTCTGTGAAGTAGCAATAACTCTACAAAGTAGCTGGTTAAATCTAGGTAATTTCAAAGAGCTTTTGGCTCTAAAGTGTGGCTGTCTCTGCCCTTTGTCACATCTCGCCTTACGTAAGCAGAAAAGCCTCATAAATATGTTCTTATCCATTGGCAAATGCCAGGGTTTCAACAGGAAAGGTTGTCTCATGAACGGCTTGGCATCCCACTGTTAGTTACACTGCAAGGCAGTTTGTGTCTCATTGAGCTTCTTAAACTAATTTTTCTCAAGCAGACCTCCTCCATTGTTCAGGGATTATTAAGCCCCCTTTGGGGCCAATATATCGTGTTAAAAAGCTGTAACACCTACCAGAAGGGGAAAGAGCAAGCAATAAATGTTATTACGTACCTGGTATTTGCTTGCAGTGCTGATGGTGATATCAAATGATTGATTAACATTTTTGGCATGTCAAAAAAAACCCAAAAAACCCAACCCAAAAACCAAAACAAAATGTTATTAATCTTCTTCCTTCCTTAGAGGAAAAATGGAAGACATGGGTGCAGTCAGGCTGCAGGTGCTGTGGGGGCTCTGTCTGGACCTCTTTCAGATGCCTTGCTAGAGCAGGGATCACACGGGCTCATGGGTGAGCCCTAGCATGCATAGCATAGTCGGATCTTTGCTTCTACCAGGCATCATCCAGGCTGCTGCCTTCAAAAAGGACTGCTGATGTCTTCTGGTGGCACTTGTCAATGTGTATTGTCACCCAGCAGCTGGGTCTCTTGCAGCTCGGGAGTGGTTTCCCAAAACCACATAGGAAAATCAAGGCAGGCACGATCTGCAGTGATGGGTCCAGAGCCCTGCCAGGTTCCTTGTCTGTGTGACTGGTCTCTGCTGGTCTGACCAGCAACATTATAATAGTTTGTACAAAGCAGCTTGTTCCATTTTGAAAGTGGATTGAACTACTTTGACATACCTAATATGCTAATAAGTTATGAATGTCTATATAGAAACTAGTTCAGAGGACCTAGTGGGGTGGAAAGTTACACCCTGGTTTGCTATGCACTAAGTTCCCTGTGTTAGTAAATAACGGCATATCTCAGAGCAATGTTGTAGACATGGGTTAGCGAGCAGTAATTGAAAATCCTTTGTAGGAAACAGAAAATATGTTTTTAAGAAAAAGCGAGAGGAAAAAAAGTTGTTCTGACTGTAACTGGAATGTAGAGGTAAAACTTCCTAAACAAAATTTAGACTTTTCATCTGTTTTTCAATTTTAACTTGCATTTAATCCCAGAAAACTCAGTTATAGTAAATTGCTGCCTTCTTAGTTGATTTTTTGAAAGACTGGAGGTAAAAATTGTTTTTATATTATGATTAAAAATATAGTTCTTGCATGAAATTACAGGCTGTTGTGGACTCTCTTAAATCAAGCTGCAGGACTTCCATTTGGAGAAAAAAAAACCCAACCAATTGTATTTCTACTTCATTCTTTTTCCAGTGGGAAGCAGAGAAATCTCAGGGATTCTTTATATTCTATGTGGGTCACATATATTCATCACTTCTGTCAGAACTCTGCCTCCTGAAGTTGTGAACTTTGCTATGCCATGCGCAGTGCCTGTGATTGACTTGGATGTTGCAAAAATATTCACTTTTCCACAGAAAATGGAACTTTCATTAAATGTTCATTATCAATGTGCATCGTCTAATTAAAATAAAAGCCATTTTGTTTCTCAGGTGTTGTTGGCAGATGTTAAAAATTAGAACACATGAGCTCAGACAATTTCACTGGGGCCACGGAGTTGGGATTTCCATTTCATGGCTGGCATTTGCTGTTTCTCAGTTTCGCATCAAGGTGAATTCCAATTCTCCACAGCTTTTGTTCTTAACTGGAAATGCTACAGCATGAATCATTCCTGCAGTTACTTGGCTCGGGCATTGAGAAGTCATTATTGAATATTAACATTAATTCCTGAGGTTTGTCGGCATAAAAATTCCTGATTCTTTTTTCTTAACTTTTGTCTGTCTTTTTTTTTTTTTTTCAGTACTGTTGTGTATAGCAAGTGCTTGGCACACAGTGAATGGGCACAACATGTCATGAGCATTCAACTAAGAAGGGTGCCCGCTCGTGACTCTGCAAACATCTTTTGAACTAGAACATCTCTCCTAGTGCAGGCCTTGCATTCCCTCTCTAGATATTAATTGCTGGGGCTCCTCTCAAGATTTCTCTCTCTTCTCCCAACCTTTCCTTTCAGAATGGGAAATTCAGGTGTGGGATGTCAAGTAGGACATGTTTGTTGTACTGTTGCCGTGCAGTGTTAGCAGTGTGCTCATGGAGTCTATTTGAGGGGCCTTTGAGCCTGGACACAAGCACTCTTGTTTTCCTTGGGTCCTGCTCTGTAAAGGTCACATTTGCATTTTCACAGTCAGAGGATTCCTGTGTGCAAAGGGCTGTTGCAGACCTTCTGAAGGGAAGCACCCGACTTGTTCCCAGTCCACAGGCCTGGTCCATAAACTTGCGAAACAGGAACATGTAGCATAGGGACAATTTCATGAGCCCTACCATACCTGTGCCTACTTTTTTTTCATATGGGTGGCTTTGCCAGGACACCAGGTTAACTTATATACTGGATTCTAAGAAAACTACATCTCCTTTGCTTGTCAACAGCCCTGGGAAATCAGTTTACTAAGAAACAATGTATTTAACCTTAGAAATGGAGTGGCTGTACTTCAGTTGTAGACATAGAGAAAGTGGTTATTAAAGAAACAGAAGCGTGTTTAAAGATTATGTATGCCAAAGGACTGAAATAGCTGCATACTGTGGGACAGGTTTGTGTTTTAATACTTTGATACGCGATATGGCACCACAGTAATCCATTAAACATGGCGGCGTGGGGTCTTGACACTGAAGTTCTCTTGTTTGTTTTTGCTGGACACACTGAAAGAAAATACTGAGGTCTTCTGAAAGAACCATCATGACCGGATCATACAGGAAGAGAAATTTAAGATTTGTTTCTGATTAGTGCTGGTAATTATTATTGCATTTGTTACAAAGCAAAAATCAGCCTTTCGTCAAAGCCGGCCTTTGCATTCACTTGAATAGTCAGTGGTGCTAGTACAGTGTAAACTCAACAGGATTTGGCTCTGGCATTCAAGCACAAGCTACTCTTTGAAAACCACCCCCTTCTGTTTCTACTTTTTCCTTGTGAGCAGTAAATCCTTCTGGGCATTTTATTCTACTCTCCCAAATGTTGTCAGAATATGCCAAGAACAAGACTTCAGTTCCTTTAGATAGTGCAAGAATTTAGCAGTGAAAGTTTGAAACACAGATGCAGCTTTCAAAATACTTGGTAATGCTTATATAAAGATATAGAGACATTTGGAAAAAAATGTTTATTTTTCTGTATATTATTTCAGCTCTAATTTATGTTTGGGAAATAAATTTATGGGAAAATAATGTTGATCATAAAAATGAAATGCTGGCTGGAAATCCTTAGGCTTCTGTAACAGAATATTTCATTCGGAATGAAATGTGAGAATTATGGGCTTGCTTCTGCTGTTGCTGAAGCCAGTGGCTAAATGCTCAATTGCCTTCAACTGGAGCAGGATCGTCTTTTCTTTTGCAGAAGCATATTTTGAACAGTCAATAATCCTTAATCTCTGATTATAGCACTTCCATTTGGTAAAGTTCTCTTTCAAGCCTGGAGCCATTTGGCTGAAATTGCATTTGATACACTTTCTGAACATCTGTTTTCTGAGTCTGCTTAGGAGTTTTTTTTTTCTGTATTCTTAAATATAAAAAAAATGTATCTATTGCAGCCACATCTCCAGATTAGTTGCCTATCATGTTTGAAAACAAAAAAAGTATATGTGACAAGATGCTGTTTCTATGAAGTGAGCTCCATGTAGAACACGTTCCCTTAGTGCTGTCAGATGTGTTTGGAATAGATCTGTAAAAGGCCCAAAATTCGTAGAAAATAATGTTTTGAATATTTGAGGTATGATTTTTAAATTTTTAATCTTTTTTTAAGGAGACAAGATGAATGATCAGCTCATAAAGACAGACTGTGTATTTCTTAGCTTAGATGGTGAGCTCTGAGAAGGTATTAAAGGCATGCTATTTAACGTGAGTACTGTGACATAAAAAGTGAACTTTGAGTCTTTCTGGAGGTTTACCCATCTAAAACATAGTAAATTTGTCATCGGATCTTTAAAAAAATGTGATAAAAATTAAAAAAAAAAAAATTGAAATTCAGACTTCTACTTAGTTTTCCTCCTCAAGGTTTTTACTGCAACCAAGAGGAAACACATTTATTTTTCAGTAAAGAGAAGTTTATAACTCTCATTAGAACTCCAGAAGTCAGCCAGTTGTAAGCAGAAGATTAAGTATCACAGGATTTGCAGTAAAACCATGAGGGATATAAGTAGTGTATATACCCAACAATGGTTTGCAAAACCTGAAGACCTTTACCTCAGAAAATGTGTAAATTTGGGGCTTAATTTAACTGCTGATTGTGAAATAGTTGTTCCTGTTGATTTCCAGAAATAGTTTTATGATATGGTCCAGGGCAGAATTTAGCTTCGCAAGTTCAGATTGAAATGGTAAGTGATAACAAAAAAAATTATTGAGGAAGTGGTAAATAATTGCAAAGTGTATTATTTCATGAAATATAATGTGGGCTAAGTCCTGAACTCTTTGCTGGAGCCTTACACAGATAAATTGCTGTTGAAATTGCAGCTTAAAAAAAGGCTCTCTTCCCTCTCTGCCTTCTGACCCTTCTGCTTTGCTTTTCTCTTTCATAGACTGTGCCTGAGGCCCAACACAAATGTGCTGAGACAAGGGGTAAACTATCACCCATTTCCTAGAGGATGTCTTCTTCCTTAGGATCTGCAAAGGGTCCTATGGGGACTGTAAAACTGTGTGTAGAGGTGAACAGACCTGCTTCAAAGAGGGAGATGTTGTTAGACCTATCATCCAGGCCCCTAAAGACCTGTTAGAAAAATAATGTTATGTCCTGCTTTTGCTCTTCACAGTATCCCTGGAAGAGATCATTGTAAAGACATGGAAGTAATAGTATCACATCTCTGTGCAAAGGTGTCAGAAACAGGGCTGATGTAGTTACCAACAGAAGGCTTTTGCATTGCTCTGGTTCTAGCAGAGACCTGAGAGGTGAATCAGAGTGAAAAAAAAAGAGAGTTAGTGAGTTCTCTTGCTCCACTGTCTAGTCTTCTAGTAACCAAAGGAAGTATTGACATCTGTGCTCTGTGATAGATATCAGTCTCCCATATAGTTTTTTAGATCCTGTCCTTTTTCCTATAGAAACAAAACACCTTTGACATAATGGAGATGGTGGCATCTCCAGGTGATGTTGAGGCTGAGATTCTTTTTTATGTCGTTAAACTCTAGTTAGTACTTAGTACTGCAGCTATTTGTGTGTCATATAACTAACTCTCAATCCAAAAACTGTCACTGTTCTGTCTGCCCAAAGACTCGATACCTTCCAATTCCTTGTTAATACCTGGTGTTTTAGGTCTTGTAAAATTGACCTACTAGCCTGTGTTTTCAGAGAGAAACCTCTAAAACTTTTTTAAAGCTGCAGTTTCTGTACAGTGCCTCTGCTGTGGTGTTCTGGGAAGCATGATGAGAATTGATGTTTTTGACATCTGTGATTTTCCCTCTTTGCATGTTGAAAATGTTCTACTGTTCACCTGCTTGTTTTGTATCTGTCCCACAAGAACATTTATGCCTCTCCTGTAACAATGTGCTGAAGGCTACTCTGTTCAGCAAAATTTAGCATATTGCCCCTCTGTATTAAAAATAGAAGTAATTTCAGAAATGCAGAAGGTGAGGGTTTCATTTTTGTCATCAGCATTATGGAAACCTGGGGTTCCATCTCATGTTAGAATTTTATCGAGTTTGTGATATCTCTCTGGAGATGTGAAAGTGAACTGAATAGCTTCTCTGAGTCATCAGTGAGTAAAAGCTCATGGGATTGACAGGGTTTCATTCAATCAATGGACCTTGAAGTCATGCACCTTTCTAGGCAGCTTTATTGTTCTTCTGTATCTTCCCGCGCATGAGGAACTGTAATTATGATAAGTATGATGAGTGTGTCACACTGCAGTGTCTGGCAGTCTTCTAGAAATTAAATTGTTTAGACCTCTGAAAAAGCTACTTTTCTTCTGTACTTGGTATACTAGAGCAAAAAGAAAAGCAGAAGATAAAGTTGGTTTGGGCATAGAGCTTTCTCCTTCATATGTCTTTACCCTTCCACCATCCTCACTGTAGATGAAGAACACCCTTCAAGGCAATGCTGTCTGGCTTCATAGGTCCTAGCTATTCTAAGGCGAGATCAGTGGACAGGTGCTGTCTCTGAACCAGATGATTTGGATACGGTAGTTACTGCTGCTTGTTTCAGTGCTATACTGTTTCAAATGTCTGTTCCTTTGGTATCTCCAAATGTCTCACTTTCGTCTTTATCTTCACATTGATTAAAACTAGAGCCCTGATCTTGCTGTATGACATCAATACATGATAATAGATAACATGGTTGCTGCTATTGGCCGGTGTCTTATAAGTACCTTGGATGTGCTTTCAGAAGTAATGTAAAGGAGGAAGTAGCAATGTGTTTATGGAACACATCAGGGAATACATCTCTGGATAAAGGTGGGGGAGAAGAAAGAGGTTGTCATTGGAGAAGTGAATAAACAAGGTAATCTGCACAGCAAATTGCTGTAATTAATAACTCAAGGCACTTAATAGGATAAGGGCAGAAAGAAGTACAGGTAAGTGATATTGACAGCAATCTGAAAAGGTTTTATTGTAATGGAGTGTGGGTCAGTGCAACACTTTGCAAAGGACGGACAAGACTCGGTGCAGTAGGACGGGCTGGTGCGAAGGAGCAGCATAAACATATGGGAAATTAAGCTGAAAATTATTTAGTGAAAAAAGAGGAACAGGAGGAATGACATGTAGAGGGAAACATTTTCAAGCTAAGAAAAATGCCTGCTGCACTTTATTTCTGTTTATCCAGCTGTATCATGTTCTAGGCCAGAACTGTTTTTCTCTCTGTGTTTGGAAGGTGCCTTGCAAGCTTTTGTACGCTACAGAAAGCAGTAAATACCATACAGTAGGCTATTATTACCAACAAAGTAACAAACTACATTTGAAGTAACATGTTGAGGTTTTTTGTCCGTAAAGATCCTTCCACCAAAATCTAAGACTTTTGTACGTGTGAAAATTCCATGTGAATTTTTTCCTTAAGTTAACCAAATCTTCAACAATGAAACAGTATCTTTTCAGTTAATGATTTAGTCATCCAGACCTTGCTCTAATGGTGACTTATTTGTCTTACAGTTGGTATCTGCAAACAGGAGATGCTCCAGAAGAAGAAGAATGCTGTTTTGGTGGATGGGGTTATCCTAAATGGTCCAATAACAGACTCAAAAGCAGGAGAGAAGTTTGTGGAAGAGGCCTGTAAGATTATAATGGAAGAAGTAATACAGAAAGCTGATGATGTAACAGGGAAGGTAAGGCCAAAGTGTGTTGTTGAGAATTTGTAGCAGAGATAATGAACACTAAATATTTTTTTTTCTAAGCTGTATTTTATTGCACTCAAAATTGCTTCTAGTCTGTGCCTGGCTCTAAAACAAAAAGCCTTGCAAATTAAGAAAGATCGTGTTATAAAACCTTTTAATAACATAATCAGCATATGCATTTGCCAGAAAATAATGATTTTTTTCGTCTTGGAGTACAATGGTCCCTTTCTTTGAGATGACAAATGGTGTAGTGTTTTTCTTGTTTGGGGTGGGGGCAGTTATTTGTTTGCTCCCCAGTAGCACTGGTATTGGAGGAGGAGCAGTGGGTGTGGTACCACTGTGAAAGGGCAATATTAAGAGATTTCTATGGGTTTCATGGTTCACAGAACCCTGCTTAAGAGGCTGTATGGGAAGAGGAGCTGCAAATGAACCATGCTTGCCTTTGGGAATGCACTGTTTGCTCCCACCCCTTGGCAGAACAGCATCTGAAAATGCTGTGATTACAAATCCTTGGCTGAGGACAGAATTTGACCTGCAGTCCTCTTGGTTTTCTACCTTCCAGTACCCTCCACACTAATTTTTATGGGCAAGCAGTGCCCGAGACACAATAAAACCAAGATCCTATGAGACCAGTTTACCAGAGATATTTTCTGGTGGCATGCTGCTCTGCAATGGGCAGTTTTGTTAAACCAGTGCTGAATGTGGTGATTACCTTGAACGTTTACAACCTCTTCCTCTTGGCTAACCTGTTCACTGCTGGTGTCTCCCCTCCCTCCCCATCACTAGGTTTGTGAATGGCGAGCCCCCGAAACACTGAAGCAGATTCTTGACCTGGAAATGAGGGACACCGGAGAATCTCATCAGAAACTCTTGCAACTCTGCCGGGATGTTATACAATACAGCGTCAAAACCAGTAGGAATGCGATTTCTAGTGAAGTCTTGTATGCTAACTTAGGAAGACAAGATAATGTTCACAAATTTCTGTCACCTTCCAGGAAACTGGGGATGTGAATGCTTGTTTTCTGCCTGCCTATACAAGTATGCAAACATTTGGCTGTGTTAGCATTGTTTGACTGAAGGCTGGTCACCATAGGTTTGACTAAAATGTGTAATCATGGCAAACTAATCGAAAATTAATTCCTGTAATGCCATTGACATTAATGGTAGATTCTGTCATTTTGAAGTCTTGTGAAAGTCACCTAGACAGGTATGATATAGCAGTCTAGCAAAACAGGCAGGAGAAGGACCTTTGGGTATGATGTCCTGCTGTCAGAGTGGCGAGGAGTGGAGTCAGCATCATTGCCCTCATTTGTTCTTAGTGATGATTACCCTGTATTTACGGTTGTTCTTTTTGAGCAGTAGTCTTACAGGGTGTTAATTTGCTGATAGGCAGTGATTCCTGTTCCAGACACTGTGAGAAAAGAGCCTGCAGTGTTTCAGAGACAGCACACCACATCTCTGCAGGATTAGTTCTGTACAGCTAACCTTTCTGCAGCATATGTAGTATAATTCAGTGTTAGTGAAAAGGGGGGGTGAACCACATCTGCTCAGGATTTCAGATGTGGCATAGCTTAGGCTGTATTGGAAGGCGAGAAGGACATTTGATATAGTCAGTTGTGCATTTTCAGGGCATGTTGCCTGCTACGGTAACTGTTGCTACTAAGTAAAACCGTAAAATAATTTTGAGAGTGTGCACATGTCTTTGAAAACCATAGAAAAGTAGCAATATTGATGTACAGGGGAAGTGCACTAATAGTACACAGATATAATTACTGAGTTACTGGAAGGTGTTCTGTTCATATCACTTTTGCAAATTGCCTTCAGATATTCATTTGTTACACTATGTCGCCTTAGAAAGGATGTAAAGTATATAAAAATATGCTGTGCAAGTAGTCTTTAAGTATAAACCTTTATTGAAGCTCCAGATGTAGTATAAATGGAGCCATACAGATAACTTCGTTTTGCATGTAAAAGTACTATACTGTGGATTAAAATTTAGATGGTGATCCCACTGCTGAACTGACTTGTTTTTGTAGTCAGCAATAGTACAGAATTTTCTCATATTTAATTACATCTCAGTGTTTCAAGGCAGGTAAACAAATTCTCTTCACTTGTCATTTTAAGTCTGCAGCAAGTTTTTCCAAGCTGTTACACTGCCTCTCTCTCAATGCCAAGACTTTGGTGGGAGCACAGGCACAGCTGCCTGGGATCAACAGTTTCCTGTATTCTACTGCTTATCAAAATTTGGCTGAGCATCATTGATCAGGGCCTCTCAAGACCACTGTTAAAAGCCACTGTGTATAGTCAATTGTCTTTTTTTTTTTTTTTTTTTTGACTTGTAAAACTTGTGAACAACCCGTGTTCATTCTGTGCTCTAATTGCATGTCTCAAACCTTGTTCTGGGACCTGAAAGTGCTTATTGAATTTACTTTCAAAAGATTGTCTAACCTAAGAAAAAGTAAGTCTAGAAAATACTGAGAATGATGGAGTGAATTGTGGTTTGCAGTGATCAGCATTTAACTGAAAGGGTCTGTGATATATTATCTTCTCATGTATATCCTGTCACTGCTTACTTTTCATCTGTATTTTCAGGTCATCCGAGATTTTTCAATCAGCTGTATGCTGGACTAGATTATTACTCGTTAGTGGCTCGTTTCCTTACAGAAGCACTGAACCCGAGTGTGTAAGTGTAGTTCTTTGTCCTCTTGATGATGAATTGGCATGCTTTTTGGAATAACAACTTTTTTTGCTTCATCTCCCTTCTGATTTATGTTTTCAGTGTTACAAATAAGGTAGGCATTGTGCAGGAATTTGGGAGAGAAAGCAGTCTGGATTGGCTGAATAGCTCACCAGATGGCTGGCTAACCTGATGAGGCCTTTTTTTCTAGTTTGTGAGGTGGGGTTTAAGAGGAGAGATCTTTGTTTTTCAATGCTTTTAAACCTAGACTTTTATCTTAGTGCATAAAAATGAATTAATCAGACTTCAGTTGCTCATTTCCTTTGAAGCATTCTGCACAGAACTGAATGCAAATGGTTACCTGTCTGATATTTACTTGGAAATGTAAAGGCTAAACAAAAAGTAATTGTTGCTTGTAATAGTTCATTATAGCTGAAATATAAGTGTGTGACTAACTTTAAAAGCAAACTCTAATGTATTAGTTAGAGAGTGGAAGTGTCAATGTGATGCTGTCAGGGACTAAGCAATTGCTCTACTGGGTCAGATCCATAGTTTTTTTTAGTTTAGAGTTCTGTTGCTGATGGTGGTCAGCTTCTGATAGATTAGAGACAGGTCCAAGATACCTTTATCTAGTTTTAGCAATATTCTGTGGCATGAGTTCTATAGTCTTAGTATCTATGATGATGCTTTTATTTTTTTCAGATATACATATGAAGTATCACCTGTGTTTTTGTTGGTGGAAGAAGCAGTCATCAAGAAAATGATTGAGTTCATAGGCTGGGAAGAAGGTGATGGTATATTTAATCCAGGTAGGAACAGTTCAGATTTCAAGTTGAGTCATTGTAAACCAACTAATACCAGTAATTCCATGAGCAATGGATTTGTGTAGAAAATTTGAAAATGTGTGCAAAAGTGCAGTGATGCACACACACAACTATTTAATCCATGCTTATTTTATGTCTTTCTAGTAATAATTCTGTGAATCTGATCAGTGAATGAATGAAAACAGTTCTACATTAAATATAATTGTGTGGAAATTGTTTGTAACTGATGCCCTTTCTGACCGTATTAACAACAATACCAACAACCTCATTGAACTGAGTCAAATTGGTTGACAGGGAGTGGTGTCGAGGGCACTGATCTTTGTATCCTGCCTATCAGCTGTGGGTGTCAGAGTTTGTCTTAGTGGGAGCATCACGAGCTAAACTCCTTTGAATTTTGATAGTTTTTTAAATGTTATGATAAGGCCAACCAAACATATATTTCTTAAGCTTCTTGATAATCCACAGTTTTCAAATGATCTGTAAGGCAGCGTTGCAGCCCACTGTGTTGCAATAATGAAGTATAATGACATTATTCCACAGATTATCCAGATAACAAATTATGAGGCTAGCTGTGAAGCTGTTCTATATAATTTGGGGGTGAAAAGAGAAATTACATGAGTAAATGGATTTAAACCCCCACTCAAAAACCAACACAAAGTCAGTAATTCTAGCCTACATGTGAGTAATAGAAAAATAATTCCCTAAAAAAGTTAAAAAAAAAAAGTGGCAATGATATGCATTCTTTTCACATCAGTTTTTCTGTGTAGTGTATTTTCAGTAGAATCCTTGCTTTTATGGCAGATTTGCTTAATTAAAACTTACTGAAAGACTGTCAAAAGATAAATGAATTATACTTTTTTGTGCTAGTTTTATGTAAGGGTTTTTCTTATTATTTTGATTTTATTCTTTTAAGTGAATAAAACCTGTCCAGATCTCTCCTTGAAGATCTTCCAGTTCCCACTCACTGTGGGGTTGTTTTTTTGTTTGTTTGTTTGTTTTGGGGGGGTTTTTTTGGTTTTTGTAGGGGCTTTTTTCTCCAGATAATGCTCTGAGATCTCCTAGGCTCTGTACGGTTCAGCCCCAGCCAAGCTCGCTGTGGGCAGCTGAGCTGGCACTGCTTCAGCGTAAAGGGGAAGGAGCTGTTGCAGGGTATTTATTGTCTGTTAGGACTGTTTGGGGACAGTTCTTATTTTTCAGGAAATATCCCCAAAGAGCCTTCAAACACCCTCCATTTCCATTCATACTGCAGAGCCCAAAGTTCATTTTATGTCTGTAGGCTTTTGAGGAGGAAATAAGCTGTGATGGATGTATCTATAGGCTAACTCTATGGCTTGTTTTTTTTTCCCTGATAGGTCAAGCACTCAGACACAGGACAGGTGCTCGGACTGTGGCTAATACAATATTTGCATGTCTCTTTCTGCAGGTGGCTCTGTTTCTAATATGTATGCTATGAACTTGGCGAGATACAAATTTTGTCCTGAGATAAAGGAAAAAGGACTTTCAGGTTTGCCAAGACTAGTCCTGTTCACTTCAGAAGAGGTAAAAACAAAACCAAAAAAGTTTTTTGTACTTCATTTTTTCTGTGTCTGCACAATTATATCCTTTGCATATCCAAAGGGCACTGGTACAGTAAATTGGTCATCACAGTATGACGCAGAATGCTGCAGTTCAGTGGAGAAGTCTGATGGTGAATTTCCCTGCAGAAGCTTCCTTGCTTTCAGGAAACAAACACAGATGTTCCTGCTCTTGGAAACTGCTGATATAAGAACAGGTTGTATGTGGGGCAAACCTGAAGCAGAATGCATGTGGTGTGTTGTGGAAGTCTGCAGCATTTGATTTCCCACAGCATAAAGTTTAGCAGAAACTATAGGTAGGGTTCGAATGTCAAAGGTTTTTTCTGCAGGCTTAATTTGTACTAAGCTGAGCGCTTGTGGACCCGTGAGATGTCTCTCTGCAGCTCCCAGTCTGCCCTATGTCTGAATACAGACTTGTTGTGGTATAGAACCAAACCCACCATAGAGCATGTTGGAAAAAACTACTGGATCCTTAGACAGTTCTTCTTTAAATAATTGAATATATGTGGCTAGTTTTAAGGTTTTTGAATGATATTTGTCCGAACTGCCTGTGGGAAATTGTTATATTCATACGTTTATTCTGAAGCTGTTTTTTTGGGGCATTTTTCTCTCACCTGTCCCTTCAATTTTAGGAGTTTATCATTTGATTAGTACAGAGTTGTTATGAATACTGACTCCGCTATATAAAAACCCCAGTGGAAGTGAGAACCTTGTTGTACTAGATAGTCTGTAGTTACTGGAATAGTTTTAGCTTTTAAGTTTATGCTCCAAACAGTTTGCAGGGTAAATAGACAAGAGCCTTATTTTTAAGAGGCCCGAGGGATGAAGGCATTGCATAAGTTGTCCAAGACAGCACATATATTTTGGAACTGAATCCAAAGGTCCTAAATAAAGGGATTGTTATTTTCCCAGGCAAAATATATTTAGGTTTTTTTCTTCCTGAAAATTGTGTATGTGAAATGACATGCCAGCTCATGCTTAATCCATCACATTACATCTTAAAAATAGCTAAGGAGGAAAAAATGAGGTTGAAACATTTTCTGTTAATGCTTTTGAAGTGAAGCGCGTTGAATTTATATCATGAAGTAACATCTCATTTCATTGCAAAAGATTTAACTAAAACCTATATTCTTGTACTCTGAAACAAACAAGCATTTAGTTTAATGGCAAAAGAGATTTTATTTGATTCCCAGAGTAAATTTATTTCGATGTCTTTGCTTCACCAGAAAGACCAAAACCATTAAGCATAGAACTGACCAGGAAAAGCAAATTGGTAAATTATTTGTAAGGCAATGCTCTTATCTCTAACACTTTACTTGATTCACAAAACCGTGTTGTCTTTGGTACTCAACAACCAGTTGCTGTAAAACTGCCACTTTTAGTAATTAGATATTGTGGCTATTGTCTAAGATCTCTAGTGTTTATTCATGGTTATGAGGGAGGAGATGTGCATGTTCATATTTACTTATTTTAGATTCACCTGTACTGACTCCAAGTTACGTTACCTTTTGAAAGTTTGTTTAGTTCAGATATGTCGAGTATATACGTAATAAATGACCCACACTGAAGACAAGTACATAAGTGCCACACAATCTTAATTTTTTAATTTGTTTTTATTTAGAGTCTTCTTTTATTTATCATTTTGCACCTTTTTTAAAAAAAAAGATCCTGCAGAAGGTAACAACCTGTGATTTTCTTCTATGTGAATCAGGCAAACAGTGCTGGCACAGAGAAGCCGTGAGGCTATAATGAACTGAGAGTATTGATAAAGGGTCAAAACAAACTGCTGCTCAAGGCACTTGTATCATTTTAGGGCTTGTCTTCAACACTGCTTTCAAATGAAATATTTTTTGCCTTGAGTTGCCAGAGCTGAAATTTTCGGTCGGGCACCTGGCAGACTGAAAGAGTTGCCTTGCTGTAGAGCAGGGGAATGCATGGACTTAGTGACTTAATTTTATGTTATCTGGGGCTACGTATTTTTCATGTTCTTGCATAACATGAAAGTGTAGTGCATGGCCCACGTGAGGTCCTCACATGCTCTGTTTGGCCTTGAGGAATAAAAAGGCTCCTTGTTCCTACTTAAAATTACGGTGATACATGCTGAACACTTTGTGCTACTACTGCATAGTTCTCTTGCTGGACCATTACAGAGTGATTCCTCTTGAGACAGTGGCGGTAGTGGAGAAGTTTTCTTGAGTGGCTTGAGCATGATTTGTGGCTCTGTAGGAGCTGAACACAGTTGTAGTTACAGATATCAGCCCACCTCTTTATCACTTTTTGCTGTTTGAGTCCCATCTGAACTTTATTCTGACCCAAGAATGTATTGCATTGACCTGAAAGGTAGAAAACTGCTAAATTTGAGGTGACTGAGGGTAGAAGAGGATGTGAGCTTTAAACTAGATTCAAAGGGGGATG
>NW_010117921.1:0-23356 GCF_000699245.1 Pterocles gutturalis
GAGTGGGATGGATTAAGGCTTCCCTCCCCAGGAATATTAATGTAAAGCATAACCGTGTATTTCAAGAGCTAGTGTTGCAGCAAGTATCTTTTTTTTTTTTTTTTTTTTTAGGAGTTTATGTACTGTAGATGGGCGTTTTCAGTTTGGAAAAAGTTGTTCTGTGAGAAGAAGTTACTCAAGCTTGGTTTCCTGTATACGTGCCCCTTGCCCTTTTTGGTACCCCATCAGAAGAGAGAGATGCCTGCTGGCTGGCCAACAAGCTGCTGCCAGATGGAATATATAAAATCCAAGTTAGGTTTGCCTTCTTGTCAGTGACAGTGCTAATTTGGGTCTCTAACCATCAATCAGCGTCAGCTGTTTTTGAAGCTTGGAGAAACATCATTTTGAGAATGCAGTCTCAGTAAGATTTGTTTGGGATTGTCTGGCAGTTGAAAAAGGCATGGTAGATGGGAACTGGTACAAACATTGTAATTGAGTTTTCTTAGAAAACCAAGTAAAAGGTCTGATGCTATTAAATATTGTTAAAATTTACTACAGTTTGTTTCAGTAATAGGAATTAAATTACTAGACACCACTGTTGTCTACAAATAGAACAAAAAAAGTTATTTGAGATTATTTAGATTATAATGCTGATGAAAATTCAGCGATAAAACATAGTGTCTAGTAACTCTGTTTCCACTTTCCCTTACTGACTTTTTAGAGAGCTGCTAGGCCCTTTTGTAGTATTTGATGATAGTTTCCTGTATTCCCTGATAAAAAAAAATATTTGGTTACAAGCAGAAAGTACAACATAATCCTTCCATCCATTACTGAAAATATATATAAAATGGTTTTGTTGCTTCTCCAAATATACGGTTGGTTGGTTGGTTGGGTTTTTTTCTCAGTGATGTAGTGTTTTGTCTAAATCACCATAAAAATATCGCAGAAGATAAGTATTCTGGAATTCCTTATCTGTTCTGCAGCCAGGTCCTGTTCCTTTCTTCCTCCAAATTATATTGTAAATGAGGTTGGTGTGAATGGATTTGTGGTGTTTCTCTTTTTGACCACTTCAGGTTCGCCAAGAAGCACTGCAGACACTGTGCTTTGCCCCTCCCTCTGATATACTGAATTCTGAGAGTTGGCCAATTCTGCGTAAGCATCTAACGATGTCTCTGTCAGATCCTGATGCAACATTCAGTGTAAGCTAAAGTTCTGTATTTAGTTATCAGATTTGTAGCCTTAGGAAAGAATACTGAAGAGGAATAAGAAGTTACTTATGTATCACGAGTAATCCAGCAGGGTACCAAGACATTTTATGATTTGTGTATGTATCAGATAAACTCTTTTTGAAGTAAAAGAACTATATGACTCTAGTAGGTCTTAGTTTAAAGGATTACAACAGGATTTCAATAGGACTTTGAGAGACTGGAGTACTCATTTACATATCTTTTAATGGAAATGAAGAAGTTTGAATATCTTTTAGCAGACAGATTTAAAAAAAAATTTTGAACTCTGCTGTCGTATTAATATTTCCTATTTAAGTCAAATATATGCTCCATGATGATGAGAAAATGATACATACTAATATTACACAGGCACTGATGAGGAAAAGGAAATGGCGGCTGCTTAAACTGCTTTTAGATTATTTATTATGCCAATTAAGCCTTTTTAATTTTTATTTTTCTTTGAATTTTAAAGTGATTATCAAATAAATGTGAGAGTTGCCCCAGCTGCTGTTACATATTTCTCTTTCAGTGTAGAAGGTCTACACTTTCTTTTGAAACAGTGCTAGTTACAAGTCATTGGTATGTTTAATGACATAAAGTACAGTAGTATTCCTGGATCTACTTCTTTCTATCTCAGTGAGGTTTTGCATTGGTGCTGTCAGTTAAAGTATTCAAGTATTCTTTCGGACTGTAGGTTTCTGTGGTCCCAAACTGTATGTTTTTATCAAATGTGCTTTGCCTTTGTAGAGGTACCTGAGCACTATGTAATATTAAGAATAATGCCACTACATAGTGATTACTGTGCAATAATAATACACAGTTACGTGGATATTTAATACATTGCTTGCCTTTTCTCCCTTAGGAGAAAGTTCTTAGGTTCTATGCAAAAACCTTTTCTTCTTCTCCATTTAATGTGACAAGAGAAGTCTATACAAGTTTAGGTATGTGCATTTAATTACATTTAAGACTTAATGAGTCAGCTACTTCTTAACTTTTATAATGAAGCTGTATAATATAATCTGTTTTGACACTATTGTTATAGAGGTGAGGTTTTTTTTTTCTTCTTTTTTAGCAAAACACTTGGAGTTGTACTTTCTTTCTGGAGAATATTCTCTTCGTATTTCAGCTGGTCTGGATGTATCTAACACAGACATAAATCGTTTACTGAAAAAGGTATAAATGAACTTTCAATAACTTTTTTGTCATTACTGAAGCATCACACATTATTTATTTTTTAATTTTAATAATTATGTTTTCAGGTCCGCCTTTTAAATGAGTACCAAAAGGAAGCTCCCTCTTCCTGGATTCGTCATCCAGAAAAGTATGTCACCCTTAAAAACCTGTCACTGTTTCTTAATTTAATGATTTTTGACATATAATCAGATGCATGTAATTTTAGCAAAAGGTTGATTACAGGATGCACAGGTGACTGGTCAGTGATAAGAGGGGAATATAAATAGAGGTTGGGAATATAAATAGAGGGTGGGAAAAGTGGAATTGAGAAGTTGCATAGGAGTAGTCATGGGTCATATTAAGCTGCTTACTTAGCTTTTGAAGTGTTCTAAGTGCTTTTTAACAAAAATTATTTGGATGTTTTACAAAGTAACAAGGGCAATAAAATATGTAATCATGTAGAAGAATCATGTATGTTGTTAGTTTTATTTATGGTAATACAAAGAATTAATATCCTTACAAGATCAAGTTAAAGATACTGTTGTTGGTATTTATGATTTATCTGAATAATGAGATTTTACCAAAAATTTGTTCCTGAGTATTAGTGATGGGAATATTTAAGGATTTTTGCTTTCTATTAATCTTTTTCCTGTTTGTGTCATAAGGTACATGGAAGAAGTAGTGGAGAGTACCTTGTCACTTTTGTCAGTAAAACGTGAGCCTAATCATCCTGCCTCTCCAGATTTTTTGAGTCCAGTCTACTTCTTGGCACTGCTAGATATCAAAGCAGTATGGTTTAAAAAGTGGACGGTAAGCAAAAAAAAACCCAGCCCAACAGCTGGTAACTTGTTCATGTCTGACATGTATTTTGAAAAGTTTGATTTATGACTGTTGTTATCACACACCTATTGTGACCTGATAATCACCTATAATGAGCACTGTAATTAAGGAAGTCTGGGTTTTTTTTCTTTTTAGGCTTTAAAGTCCTTTACCCTTTAATGCTACTCTCTCCCTCCATTTCTATTCAGTTACTAGTATTCATAAAATTTCTGAGAACTTACTGTGCTTTGGACTTAATTCCGCTTGTCATAATTGACTGGCAACTATTAAAAGATGCAAATATTTTTCTGTAAGAAGTGATGAGCATCAAAGTACAGTTGTATATATGATATGGTGCATGCAACTTGCTAACCTCCAGTGGATATTAGAGCTTTTTGCAGCCTACCATGTATACACTTATAATTTAGGATTTACATGGCAATGTCAAAATGTGTAGTCTAATATTTCAGCATTGTTTTTCTGTTTATTGCATGTTTTGGCACACATTTTTCTAATGACATAATTTTTTTTTTCCATCTTAAATGTACTGCAAACAAAAGGCTCAGCTGAGTATACTAGTGGTTTACACAAGCTGGAGTTCAATACATTGAATACGTACTGTGCACAGGATCCCTAATAGAACAGAATTGGAGATAATTTGTACTTTGTAATTAAAAATAAAACTTATGTGTTTTATGTTTATTATTCTTTGTCATTTTAGCATGCATATTACAGCAGAGCAGTCATACTTAGGCTTCTGGAAAAGAAGTATAAATCTTTGGTAAGTATTTCCCAAGGCAAATTTACTTGGAATTTGTTCTCACTTTGCACATTGTGTTTTGAGCACTTTTTTTCCTTTTTTCCCTTTTGTCAGAGCTGTTCCATGTTGTTTAGCTAGATCAGCCTTTTTGATTTAAATTTTTTAAAAATTTCTCTTTGCTTAAATGAATCATTTTTAAATGCAAAGAAGGATATGCAGCCAGCTCTGAGTAAGGGGAAATTTGGATGTGTTATAGCAGGTGTTTAATTAGGATTATTATTTATTAGTTCCTTGTTTTGCATTCATATTTAGAATTATTTCTGACAAAGTATAAAAAAAAAGCAAATGGTGCATGAAAAAATATTGTAAAAACTGTGCTGAATTTGTTTTTTTGATGGAAAGAGACAAAAAAACTACCGTTGTTTTCTTCAAGTTGTGATATGAAGCATTAAGGATTCAAAGTGTCAGCAAAATAAATCAAACTAGGAGAAAATCTTTAGTAATTCAGGTGTTAATCCTATCACATATTTGGTATGGGCAGATCTCTGGGTAGAAGTTTTATTGTTTTCACTAAAACCCATATAGATTTGAGATGTATTCATATAGACAGGACTTTGGCTACATTTTATAAAATCTTGTAAAGAAATTAAATATAATGTAAAATATATGTGACAGATAAAACCTTGAGATGGGAGACAAGGATACGGACAACTATAAAATACGTTTGTCTTGTTCGTCTGTACGCATAGAACAGAGCATAGCATAAAGCGTGTTCCATGCAACAAAAAATGTTTAGTAGGAAGTCCATGAGCTGGGTAGTCTAATTTATAAGCATAAAGATCCGATTGAGTATTTTTTTATTACGTATGTCTGTGTGTTTTACTTATATTTCTGACTAAATCTTAGAAGCTCCAAACTTTAATAAATCCAAATGTACTTCTTTGTTCATATGATATATTTGTGATTAATTTCTAATTCCATGTTGATAATTTTCAGACTTACATACATTGATTAGGTGGTAATGCTATGATAATGATACAGCACTTCTGCAAAGAACAGTAATAGCACTGAAAGCACCTGACAACCAAACTTGCAGTTTATTAAGTGTATTCAAGACAAAGTTTTTCACAGGCAGAAAATGAAAATCTTCCATAGTAATGAGAATATGGCAATCACACATTGCCATTAACTTCCCAAAATACTTGCATGTTCTCTGTACTCTCTTTCATACATTGTCTTGATGCTTACAGAGATGTATGATAGTGTAATAATAATGGCAGTGTGTTTTAATAGTCCTGTAGAGTTTTGCCTCCCATTGGTTAACCCATTCAAAACACTGAAACGAGGTAATTGCAGTGAAGTGGGTATTTAGGTTCTTGTGTTAAAGGACAGTACTTGGATACAAGAGAGAATTACTTTATTGTAAAATACTAGGGATTTTATTGTTTTGTGCTTTTTTCCACAGATTAATGCAGCTGTCCAGCAATGTCTTGATTATTTTGAGTTTTGCAAGGCAGCAGTTAATAAAAATTACAGAGTAAATGACTTCTCCCAGCAGCGTTGTAGTGAGTATCTTGCATTATATGCACATATATCGGCATTCTCGATGTCTTTGAGCATGCTATCTCAAGAGGAAGACATTCTATTTTTTTCCCCAAAGTGTTATATATGTGTTTTGAGAGAACACTGATAGCACTGGTTAGTTACTTAAGCTGTCTCTCTTTATATACAAAGTGATCCGTGTACATTGCAGGTAGCAGCTAGGTGCTGTAGAGTAAGCTAAAAGAGTCAAGTTCTAATTTTTTTGTTTTATTATTAAAGGTGATAAGGAGAACTTTTTTTACACTGGACCCGAATTGCAGTACGTCAGTTTTGTTCATTCACTGTGCCTTTTGGGAAGGCTGTTGATCTATAAGCAAGGCCGAAATCTCTTTCCAGTACAGCTGAAGAATAAAAAAGGTAAGGGGAGGGCTAATGAAAATGTTGAGCAACACTTTATCTGTTCTTGATATATGTTTCCACTGCAATATTGTGGACATTATAGGACAGTACTCTGTTCAGAATTTCTGTGCCTGGAAACCTTTCTTGAAAGATGGTATAGGTAATTTTGAGCGTGAACACAGTTTTTTAATCTTTGATGGTTTTTATCCTTACGTTTAATATATTAATTTAATGTTGGAGAGTTGGATCAGTGTGTAAGTGATTCTAGGTACGAGTAATATCTTTTGTCAAACCAGTTGATGTAATTGGTTGGAAGAGAAACATGTCCAGGGACCAAAAATGTTTTTTAAGTGTGAAACAAAATCAGTGTTTCAAGCTAATTGCAAGTTTAAAACAATTGCTCTGAGCTTGACCTATTAATATAATTAAGGCAAAACAATGGTAAAGGAAAAGATTGGTATCTGTGGAACAGAAAGATTAGTAAGGACAGAAGATATGAGATGGAAGAGCCCTTAGACGTCCAGAGAAATCTGCATATGGTAATGCATTGCGCAGGGTTGGCAAATGCAAGTGTGTGAGAACAATTGCAGTGTTCCATTACATTAATATCTTTATTAATTCAGTGTAGAATTCAAAACATTACTGGATACTAATTCTGAGACTTGTCGCTCTGATTTGAGGATCAGGACTTAATAGATCCAGTGTAGAGCAGCTGTGAGGAAGAAACATCTGCTAATCAAGTGCTTTTGTCATTTATGGATTATCTGTATAACTCCATTCAAGCAGTGATCCATTCGTGATGGTTGATTCTTTCTCTCCCCTACAAAAGTAACAATTTCACTGTCTGTCTTCTTGATAATGTCCTCAGCTTCATAGATAGCAACCCTTTCCTCACGAATTGTCTTACTTATTGACATAATTACATTAAACTTGGAGCAATAGTTCCCAACCTGCATTTAGCTACATGTTGTTTCTGTTTCAGACCTGAGGAATAGTTGCCTGATAGCTTGTCTCTTTTCCAGTTGTTTCACTTAAGCTAACAGCGAGGTAATGCTTTTTCCTATAGCCATGTATATTCAGCATTCTCAAACTTTGTCTGGCATTTATTTCAATGGAAGACATGGTAAAATTGCAATTGGCTAAATTGGGAGCAAGATCAAGCCTTATAAGCTGATGACGAAATACCTTGGTAAAGTCGCAGGGTCATGCATATCTTTTGCTTTATCAGTTGTACACACATTGATTTCCTCAACAAAGCAAAACATTGTTTACACATATTTACAAAATACTTTTTATTTGTAAAATTAAAGTAATTAAAGTTGTACTTGAATTTGCAGAGTACTTTCCTTTTTTTTTTTTTTTTGTTTTAATAGATGGTGTATCCATAACCAATCTGTTGGTATTATTTACTCAGCTTATTTATTACTCTCCAAATTACCCAAAGACAGCTTTGGCAGCAGATAGAGGTAAATGTTTGTTTTTATATATGCTGATATATATAATTATAATGTGGTAACTTCTTACCAATTTTTAATTTTGGTCTGTTATTTGTGCACATTTTTCTCTTCCCTTCCTCCCTTGCCTTTCTTTCTTCCCTGTAACTGTGTTAAATTAGTGTTTAACAAAATTATAATTCAGAAGCCTCTACATAAGCCATATAAACATGTTTGTGTAAGTCTAAATATAAACAAATACTTCTTGTGTTCACCAGACAATTATTCTCCAACGAGGCTTGTTATGGAGATTCTGCAAGTTTTTTGTGATCAAACAGGATGCGCTGCTGAATGTTTATATACAGATGCAGTGATAGATGCCCTACTTCATCCTGTTCGGAGTTTACTGAGTGGCACAGAGGTTTGTAGTAATCTTCCAAATAATTTTCAATTCTATAGAATATTATAATTTTTTCTTTATTTTCTATGTAGAAGATTTATTTAGTAACATGGTAACTTCTGTAGTATTTTCTACATTAGCTGTTATATATGCCCTAAATAGTATAGGCAGGCATTATGATTGATCTGACAAACTTCATTTTCTTGAAATCTCATGAATAGTAGCAAGAATCATACTGTAGTGAGACTTCCCTTGGGAAAGTTACAGCATTTAATTTTTTTTTTCTTCCAATGTTTTTGTGTGTCTTTTGGATATTTCTTGGATGCTTATTTGCTCTACCTGCTATTTAAAAGGCAACCTACTTTTATTCCTTTTCAAATGTAGCTGGCAACTTGAAGTTGAGTGTTCTCAATAATAGTATAAGTAAAATGTGTAATTCTTCATTAAAAATTATTGAATTGATGAAACAAAGAGTTTGTTTTGTTTTTTAACATTTCTATAAGAATCGTAAAAATCTTGGGTAACACTTTTTCTATCTGTAGGTATTTGAAAGTCTTGTTATAGTTTCAGCCTGTCCTATTGGTTTTTTTTTTGATTGGGATGATTTAATTGTTCTAGGTGACTGTAAGTCTCAAGACAGAGGCTAAGGGTCTGAAATGCCCATTGGTGGAGCCTGAGCTGTTTTCCATAAAGAGACTTTGAGATAAATTAATGGCTGAGAAGTTTTGAATTTACTTCCTGAGACTCATGATTACAAAGACAGTTTGGGTTCCCAACTTAAATACCTTGTTTAGGTTCTTAAAGTTGAATGTTCTCAGTCTCCTTCTGATGATTTTTTCTGTGCAGTTTGTTTATTTTTCAGAAAAGACTCTTCATATTAGTTCCTGAAAATACTTTTACCTATACAAAAATATCCCAATGCTATTTCAAAATGGTAAACAATCTGTTTCTAAACTATTTTAAAGTATGTATTTCTGTAAAGCTTAAAACCATAGTCCTGCAGAAACTTCATCATGTCAATAATTTAGCTCTTCTGTGGGTATCTGTACTGAGAACAGTAGCATTACTTACACATGTTATTTTAAGGCTATCTATGGATGCTTTTGCAAGATTAACACTTTAAGTTGTCTTGTTTTTACTGTACATTGCAAAAATATAGTGCAAATTTTTTCCAGTACAAAAAATGACTGAGCCTGCATGTGCTTTGAACACTGATGGTCGAATTTAAAGACAGTACTAAGGCAATAAAGTAATTGATTTTCTGTGATGGAGGCCTGTGCAATCCCCCAGGGAATCTCTATGGTCATATGGAATTCTAGATAATATATAACTGTCTCTCTTCTTTGTTATACATTAGTAATTAAAAAAGAAATTATCTCTGATAAAGAGGCTGATGCGTTCTTCAGTTTAGCCTGCAAAAACTGAATCCCTTGTAGTCTGCCAAAGGCAAGTCACAGAGCTGCAGAAAGTAGCAGCAGGAAAAAAATCCCTGCTTCCTGAAGAGCAAGAACGTGAAGAATGAGGGTCAGGACTGACCACGCACAAAAGAAGAAGATGGAAGGGTGTGTGGTACCATGGGCTATTTTCCAAAGTATGACACGTATTGATGACAAGCATACTTTTTACCTTCCAAAACTTGCTCCAGCACTGTGCATCTTGGCTAGTGATTCATGAAGAGAGCTCTCGTGCCTGCCTGGTGCTTGTATTGCACTCCGGGAGAGCTGGAGAATGGCAGCTCCTGATGGTGCAGCAAGCCTGGAGCACTTCCAAGTACAGGCTGTTTGCACAAGCAAGAACCTCTGGGGTGATGGAAGGAAGGTAAGAGCAGAGCTCATGCCCACTCCAAACTTGCCCTGGGCAAGAGAGCCCGAGAGAGCCGGGGCGTGCATGGCACCTTGAAAGTGCAAGAGCAGCAGGCAAGAACGGAGCCAAAAGGGCCCAGAGGAGCCCTGACAAGGGGCTGTGCTCAATGCTACAGAGGATAAGAAGCAACTCCCAGGGGCCACCCTTGGGGCTCGCCCTGGGAGTCTGGAAATCTTCCTCCCCCTTGATGCAGGGCACAAGGGCCAACTTCGTGGAGCACAAGCAGCAGGCACCTAGCCAAACTGGCCCAAAGGAGACCTGGCAAGGGGCCGTGCTCAGTGCTGCAGTGGAACGCAAAAAACCCCCAGAGACACTTGCTAGCGCCTTGTGGGGGAATAAAAGCCTTCCTCCCCCCAGCTGCAGGGCAGGAGAGGCCATCTTTGTGGTGCATGAGCAGCTGGCAGTAACCTAGCCAATATGGACAGGAGGAGCCCTGACAAGTGGTCATACTTGGTGCTACAAAGGAAGGCAAAGAACCCCTGGTGACCAGTGCCAATCTGCCCTGGGGGAAAATTCCTTCCTGAACCCGGCACTGGCAATCAGCTATTCTGTGAGCACACGAGCAAGACCTGCCTCCTCATCCCGCAGGCTGGTCACACCTCCCAGGAATTTTCCCTGTCACTTGGCTCCCAGGGACAAACCTTGTGCTGTTACTCGTCTCTCAGGCCATGGCACAAACCAAGCCTGAATCCCAGAGACCACCCCTATTAGCCGTCCCCTCTCTGCGCCAGAGTTAACCTCCATGAGGCCACCTGGAGAGGAGGACCAGGGACACAAAGCAGGATGTGACTCCTGTTATCCTCCTGTGACTTAGTAACTGGTCAGTTTAAAAAAACAGGTTATGTTCAGGAATATTTAATGCACAGTAGCTGTGGTAGGTTGGTTATGTGTTTTGAATTTGAATCTGGAATATGTCCTATTTGTTCTAACAAAGGTGTAAATTGTTTTGTACTGCATTTTTTCTGCATAGCTAGAAAAGGTAAACCAGGTCAGAGTGACCCTCTCCCTCTTTTACAAGAATTTGAACTTTTTTTTACTTCCTAACCAAACCATTGGCACTTCTTAGGCACTCAGGAATCCTAATGCTGGACCATGCCTGTCTCAAAAGGAAGGTGATGGCCATGCATGCATCTTTCTTCAGCAGGGATTTGGGGGTGGGTAGCACTGAAGCTGCATATGGGGGTCCCTGGTTGTACGGTGGGCCTAATGAGCAAACACAATGTTATTTTACATTTGAGCTCTGAATTCACTTAAATAAGTGCAAGCCTTACTTGCCTTTTAAATAGAGTAGTATTCTGTATCTGTAGTAGAGGGGGGAGGAGAAACTTGGTGGCTATGAGCAGGAGTTGTCAGAAGAATTGGTTTGTGGGCAGCAGTATTGAGCTTTTGGGCCCTGAGGCCTCTTGAGTTGCTGCTGAAACATCGCAGAACATTGCATTCACATTTTAAATAAACAAAGTACTGTGTTTTGTTTTGTTTTGTTTTGTTTTTGTTGTTGCACAGGGAAAGCAAAATAATAACACTCTTCTGAAGAAACAGTGATAGCACAGTATGTTCCTTTCTTAGATTCCTGAGCGATGATACCTAGTAAACCAAAAATAAAAGGTTGGGGAGATTTTTGATCCTTTGTATCACTGAAAATTTTAACTGAAAAGCCAAAGTCAAAATTGTGTTTTTCTCTTGGGTTACTTTGACCACCGGCAATAACAATAAAATCCTTAAATTTAAAGTTAGGTAGACTGTATATTTTTCCTCTGTGCACTATATATAGAGGTACTTGTAAGAGAAGAAGCAGGAGCTGGATTGCATAGGATTTTTAAAAATCATTTCTCCTGTGAGTCTGGCTGTCCTTGATGAATAGCAGAAGAGTAGAAGAGATCTAAGCAGTGGACTTCAGCTTCAGGGGAGTGGTGCTTTATTCCCCGTTCTGACGTACTAGATATTTAACAAGTGTTACTGGGAACAGTAATCCTCCCCAGCTCATCTCTGCCTAACATTCAGCACTGTTGACGCTGCTCTGTTGTACCAGGTGTGGAGAGGGGGAAGCAACCAAAGGGGACTTCTCACTTTGAAAACTATCCTTCTTTGTTAGTGTGTTTATGCATAAATCCTAGGAATCTGGAGTGTTTCTCTGTCCCTGGGTGAGGTGGTGTGCTCTAGCTATCTCATGACTGCATTATTGAGCGATATGGACAGGAATAGAGTTTCGGTGAGCACCTTTAGGACACTGCGTAAATCCTGCAGAATTACAGCTACCATCTACTGTCAGGCCTTTGGCACATCCCACTGCTTCCCTTCCCCTGGTCTTGGCAGCCTGGGATCAGTGCCAGCATAGGTAATGATGTGGGTGCCCGGCCTTGAAGAGAGCTGTTTGAGAAAGCTCAGCTAGGACACCTCAGCAGAGATCCCTCCAGCAATGACTCTGATAATAAGCCTCAGTGTGGACTCACTCCACCTTTCACTCAGGAGTGTTTTTTAAGATGAGGTTCTTGTCCTCATTCCCTGAAGCCTAGGCATTGAAGCCTTGACTCACAGACATGATTTCTTGGCTTGCTTCACCTCCAGCCTGCCTTGTCACTATAAATCCAGTTGCAGGGTGGTCAGTGGGCTGCATCTGAGCCCGGTTACTGTGTCTGGAGCTGACCCTGACTCGCTGACTTGGCTTCTTGATTTAACCTTGGACTTCCCTCACCACTGCGAAGGGCACCTGGACTGTTGGGTGGACCTGGTTACTCTCACTGGACCTTGTCTGCTCGCCTTGCTTGTGTATGGTCGGGCTGCCCATCTGATGGCGAGGCATTGCCTCTGCCTGCCTCGTTATGATGCTCAGCTCCTGGCTTCTTGTCCCTTAAAGGGCATCCTGCCCTTGATGCTCCCTGGCAGGTTCTTTGTGGAACACACCATATTCTGAGTGTCTACCATTGGAATATTGACTTCACTTATTAATGAGCAATGGTCAATTTAACATTAATTTGGGCATTAGTGATGGTACCAGACCAAACAGTCTGAATCCTAGTGTTAAATATTCAAGTCTGCTTGATACAGCCTACTTGTGCCTATACGGTGTTCTGAAGTGAATTAGGAATTGGTAGATGACTTTTGCTTTGCTCCGGTGGGGAAGACTTTCCTTATGATTCCAAAGCAAATGGCTGTTTGTGCCTACTGCAGCCTTGAAATGAGGTGGATGCAGAAGATCTTGGGAACTGGAGTTCCATTTGTAGCCGAAGAGTTGCCAGTGCATATGCAGCAATGATAGAGTTACCATGTTTCTCACCTTGATTCAGGTATTGTTCTTATACCCCTAGGTGGCATATCAAGAGCCTCTCCACATTTATGGTGGGAAAAGATAAAAAGGAGTTTAGAAATGTCTGTTCTCAATATCTGTGCAGTCATTGGACTTCTGCCATAATCATTAAAAGTAACAGTTACTGCCATTTGTGATGAAGATTTCTATGTGATGGCGTTTGAACATAGGCTCTTCCCTGATTTTGTTTTAGCCATTAAGCAGTCATCAGAAAGGTGACCTTCAGGTTCTACGTACATAAGCCAGACTTGAATAAACAGCTTTCACAAAAGCATTGAATTTTAAACTTGTTTTCTTTTTATCTCTTTTTTCTTCCAAATAGGTGCATATAAGGTGTCTTGAAACCACTTTAATTGATGTAGCTGATATTTTGGGAAGGATTGCTGCTGTAGAAGATGGTCTTTCTCTTCTTCTTTATGGAGAAAATGAAAAAAATGCGAAAGAAGATAGGTAAGAGTGCATTAATGAATAGCATTAGTGAGTACTTTAATGAATTACGTTAGTCTCATGAGGCTCATGAGATTCATTTTCTCTTTTTTCATTAATCTGTAATGTGATATGTTCTGTTTATGTTTGGAGAAAATATACTTGATTATCAAGTAAAGTAGGAAGTGTTTTAAAGAATGTATTAGGGAGATATTTATGTGTATCACCAAGTGAAATAGCAATTCAAAGAAATACTTTTATTAAGAGAGATGATTTACTTGTTTTTCTTATTCATGTTAGAGATTTCCTTTCTCCAGATGTAGTTCCAGTACGTTCGTAGTGCTACTGTTTAGTCAAAGGCCTTTCTTCTCTGTTTTTTGTTTGCTTGTTTTTAGAATATTAAAAATCAACCTAATTTATTGAAAGAATAGATTTAATGTAGCATTCACATTTCAATACATCTATTAGAGACAGATCTTGTATCAGAAGCTGACATTTGTAATACTGTACCTAACAGGATCTGTGTGACCTTATGGGTTATATATTGCTAGCTGATGCTAAAGCTTGAAACAGGGCAGTAAAATTGAGACTAGCCTTTAAAAATATCTAAGCTGCAGGTCATGAAAATAAGCCTAAAATCCTTAAGTACCAGTTATTTGGAATGTATGTCTTCTAAGTGCAGGAAGCTCAGAAGTTGTGTATGCTTTCAAGCGGAGTTAGAAGTGAAAGTATTTTGGAGAAATAATTGCCCTTTTGAAATACTAGGGCATGAGCAGTGAGGCCCTGAACCAAAGTTGACCTCTAGATGAACCTCACGAGCTAACAATATATCTAATGTGTATACATATTGATTACATATGCAATGTATTACCTTATTAGTATATGCCAGTTTAAGCGTTACAACAAAACTTTTATATAGAGCATTGCTGTAACACTTGCTGTGTAAGGTTAGTCAGCAGAAAGATACTAATTGTGTAGCAGTAGCCAAAATTAAGCACAGATGTGCCCTGTCACCACAGATGGCAAAGGAATGTGGCAAGTTGTGACAAGCTTTGTTGAGAGATACATAATCAAGATTACTAGATTCTTTTGTTCTTGTTATCTCCCCGCTCCTGCCCCGGCCAGGCTTGAGATGGAAGTTAACAGGGAGAAAACCACACCAGATGTTTTGCGCAGGTTAAGATATAAAGTTGTTTATTCAACTGTATAAAAGTGGGGAACGTTTGCAGGGAAATTTGGAAGCCTCGGCTATACAGTGGATGCACTGTATAAAGATTTCCCAGTTGCTGGGAAGGGTTTTCCAAATCCTCACTGCAACCAGGGTCCCCAGCAACTGTGGATCTATATTACGGTAACGTATTAATAGGGCAATTGGTGATGTATCTTTCTTAATCACTATCGCTAACCCTATGTAGTAATGATTAGGTGCATTACCTTATTTTATGCTTGCTATAGTAGTTTGCTTATTATTTTGCTGCTTTACCTTATCTTGCTTTAATTTATTTTCACTGTATTATTTTCCTCATTATTTTATCACTTTAAACATAAGTAAAAATAAGTTTACTTCTTTAATTTGGTGCCTGTGTCCTTTGTGCTAACCCCGTCAATTGGCAAGACACCTTTGCACTGAGTACCTTTCTAGGTTCAGAAGGAGATCTTGGGTAGGAAAAAGGAAGAACAAATTTTGCCTTGTGGTGATATCCTTAACACTATTTAAGCAGAAGCTAAAATGATTATCTTGTTACTCTTCTCAACTGGACTCCTGTAGAGCACACAGTCTATGTAGTTCATAGCCACGTGGTCTGGATGGAAGACAATGGATGCATTTTTGCTTTATGTAGGCAAAGTAAAATCACTTGCTGTACATTTCTTTTCTTCTGGCTGGTGTTAGAAGTTATAATATCGTTGGGCCTCCATAGTGGGTCATAGTTTCTTTCCATAGTTTCTTTTCATCTAGAAAAAATTAAATAAGCTCAGGCAGAGGACTTGTTTCAAGGTTTATTGATGACTACAAACCAACATTTTAAAAGTGTTATTTTATTTCTAGTCCTGCAGCTGTTCATGTAATTGTTCAGTTTACAAAGAAGCTTCTTCAAGATGACATTTGTCTTTTATCTGGATCCGAGCTTTTGCCAGTTGTTAAAGGAGCTTTCATTTTTGTATGTCGTCAGATGTACAGAACTTGTGAAGGCCTGCAGATGCTCATTCCTTATCGCTTGCATGAATCTATCGGAGAGGCCTGGAAAAAGGTAAGTCTTGCTTGGGATTGGGAAGATTAGGAAAAAATCTTACTGTAAGAGGTTCGGCTTATGTAATAGTTGTTCTTTGCTTCAGGTTATTTACATTTAAGTAGTGAGATAATGCTTGAATTGTTCTAAAGATGAAGTTCTACTGTTCAAATTTTCCTTCTGTATGTGAACCTTGCAGAAGCTTAGTTTGAGACTTCTGTGCCTTAAGATTAAACCAGGAACTCTCAAGATACTTTGACAGCCCTATCATTCATAGGTCAGCTCCTTTCTAAATATTGTCCTTTATGCTAGAGTTCACCTGATGTCATGATACCCAATGTCCACTGCAGATCTGGTCTTCACTATTGGTCTGGGATGTTTTGAAAGGAAAAACTTCTGCAATGTGGTCTTAGTAATTTCTGGGTTAAACTAGTTAGTTTCAGTTGGAGATATGGATGTAAAAAGGAGACTCAAAATATTTGACTTAAATAGATGTCATTGAAACATTCTCGAGAGACCATAATGAAAAGTGCCAGTCAGGAGTTCTTGTCTTACCTGTGTACTAGGATATCTTTTGAAGTGTTGAGTCTGTATTTCAACTTCAGTTTGATTGCTAATCTAATGCTTTTTCTGCGTGAAAGAGTTTGAGTCCAAGAGTTCTGAGTATTCAGCTTTCTGTTACAGTTTTACTGAACAAGGTATATAGATCTCTGCTTTATTCAGTAAATTTTTCTATTTTCATTGTTCTGATAGCCATATGCTTTCTTATGTATTGCTATAGAAACTTAATTAAGAAGGAAAAATGACAGTAGATGCTGCAAGAGCAGTTTTCACAAGTTCACAGTGAAGTAAAATTCAAACAAACATTTAAATCAATAACATCAACAGCATTTAGGTAAGGGTAGCATACAAAGCTTCAACTTTGGCTTACAGCTAAAGAGAAAGCATATTTAAGCTATGGCTATCATAACTCTTAGTGGAAAACCAAAATTTATCTGCGTTGTTTCACTTTATGCTGAAAAATTGAACCATCTCTTTTTTTTTTTTTTTTTTCCTCCAGTGATTGTAAAATATTTTCTTAGAGAAGGATCAGACCAAGCTGGGAATAAAAATTGGCTAAAAATACAAAAGTTTTTTTTTTGGAGGCAAGGAAGTGGGAGAGATTGAATGTAAGGGAAAAAATGGAACAGCTATTCTTCCTGTCAAATGCTGTATGCTTTTATTATGATTAGAAATTTTAAAAAGCAGTCACAGTGTAAACTTAGGCAAAGAATATCAGGATGATAGAATGTGCATAGAAGAGAGACTTACCTCACCAGCATCTGGGTCTTTCTCAGTGCTTTTATATATGAATATTATAATGAAAGCATACATTTTAATTGAAAATAAAATATTTTATTACTTACAATCATAATTATATCACAGTAAACTTTTCTCATCAAACACTGTTGGTTTTGAAACTTAGGTTCTTACTTGTGTTGAGAACTTTTAAGATTTTAGTGAATTAAGGAGTTTTGTTCACTTGAATTATGCTGTAATTTACATAACTCAACAATCTGTCCATCTTTTTGTGCTTTTCTATTGTGTAACTAGTCAGTCTTACTTGAACTAACCTGTTACTCTATTTAATGTTTATCACAGGCAGACTGTTACATGCTTTTGATGGGCATTTCCAGATATTTGCTCTAAAGCACCACAGCATTTACACATGCACAAAAGTCTTTGCGCATTGAAATCCTTTATTATGGTATAGAACATCATTTAGACAAATTGTTTTGACATGTGCAAGATAAGTAGGCTGAATGTGTTCAATTTGAAAAAAAAAATCATAAAATGCTTAACTGACAAAGTGCCATTTGTTCACATCACTTGGAGATCAAATTGAGACTGACATGGAATCTATGTATTCAGAACTTCAGGAATTGATGAGTTAGTACAGGAAGGTCTCATTTTCAACTCTGCCATCTTGGTTACTTTTAAAATTATTTTCTATCATTGTTCAACATTAAAACATCTGAAATTTATAAAATATTCTACCATTTATCATTTAGCAAAAATGGTGGACTTTGGTGTACTCTATCCAAGCAGTAGTCACAATTTTTTAATGAATAGACTGGTAATTTGTTTCCTCTTATTTAACATGTCTCCTGGAGTTTTAAGACTGATAGAGAAGAAAAATTTTTCTTGGCAGATTCTGCTGGGATTCTGGGACAGAATTTTTACAGATTATAGTAAAAGGGGAACTTAACAGATCCAGCACAACTGGCTAGTTTAATAGAGGTATCTTTTGTGGATTTATTAGATCACGGTTATAAGAGAGTAAATTAGTGACAACTCACTTTAATTTGAATGATGCAATATGCTTTTTATCCCTAGAAACATAAACCAGCTTATATCATTCATCTTAAATATGCAGTGTTTTTCACAATTATTTTCAAATATAATTTAAATTTGAAACTCCATCAAATATAAGACTATGTATATGTATTTATCTAAGTTTGTAGCTTGAATTATATCCATAACTATATATTTAAATTTATGTAATTTATACATAAATAAAAATATTCAGAATTACTTAATAAATTTGGTGTTGAGTTATTGACTCCAGAGGCTTATTTCCATTACCTGTGACAGAAGTGGAGTAAAGAGTTCCTTTCAGGTTTGTTTTTTTTTTTTTTTTTTTAATGTTGATTTTTTGCTTTGGGAGTCTCCAGTTAAAAAAGTAAAAGAAAGAGGTTTTTATTTTAAGAATTTTAGTAAAAACTTTAAAAATGCAGTAGGTTTAAAATGGTGTACACCCAAGGAAAAGATAAGAAGTAAGCTTTTCTGGAATAGAAAATATAGTGGAATAGTGTATTCTGTGCCAAAGGCTAGACTACAACCTGATCACTTATTTTTTTAATATGTAACAAGAGAATGAGCAAGATCTGGAGTTTAAAAATGGTGTAAATAAACAGTAAGAACCTATATATTTTTTTTTTATTTCACAGACGAGTTTGCTTTCAGAAAGAGTACCCACCCCTGTAACTGGTGCAGAGTCAACTTCGTCAATAAGTCTAGAGTCAAAAAACATGTAAGTTGATGCTTAATTTAAGCACATGTACAAGTATGAACAAACCTGCTACTTTATCCACAATTGAGCCATCTTATAACCCTGTGTTTTTTGCCTAAGGCATAGTGGTAGGTAGAGGGAGTGAAGTCATCCTAGCATAGGTCTCAGTAGAGTTACAAAATTGTTCTTGACCTTTCAGGACTTTCTTGGCTTACAGAGTTGTGTCTAATCTATGTAAAATTGACTTACAGTTTATTCTCCCTGACTACAGAAGTCGGTTTGAGGAAAATGTGAATTAGAAAGCATAAAACAAAATAGCTGTCAGAGTTTATCTTATGGCTTTGACGTCGTGTTAATTTAAAATGCTGTTCTGCTGAATGGTATCTACACTTTCAAAATACTATGTAGCAAGATTGGCAGCATTCTGGCTGAAAGCCTGATACGAAAGGCATCCTTCCTTTTATACTAAAACTTAATGTTCCTTTTTAGATGCTTGTATACATTAAGATGAGAAATATACAAATATTTGTGAGCCTGAAAATTCAGGGTGATGTTGGTGTTAGTGCAGAACCTAGTTAAGTAGATTATTGTTTATACTTTGCCATAGATTTAATGTATAATTTGCAGATACCTCAACAGTTATTACTCCGGTCTGTAGTGGCAGCATGTGAACTGCTTATAGCAATTCAAGTATAGTGGTAAAAAGAAATCTAGAGATGCAGAGCTCTGACTGAGGAGGCTGTCACTAATCACTACTAATTTACATAAGGTGCAATTTCCTCCTATCTAGATTTTTCATTTAACTGTGGAAAAAGACATACTGATTTATTTCTGGGTGAAATTTTTGCTTCTGAACATGACATGGCAGGGATTCTGCAAGAGAAGTGATTAAAGTCTGGGGTAATGGTTGACTGCAATGAGAAAAGTTGCATGCTGCTTGCTGGTGATAGGAGTCAAAAATGGGAAATGCGAACTAGAGATGAGAATCCAGTAAGCAAATACTTTCAGGGAAGCAGAATCACAAGCATCTGGTGATATCTGCAGGGATGGGACCTAGTCAAATGTGATGTAATTGCTTCACTTTTATTTTTAGGGCATAGAATATTTTGTAGGGCAGAGGGTATCATACTTTATTCTTGTAATTGCTGTTCTTCCTGCCATGTCTGTAGAAAATATTTTCCATTTACAGCCATTAGTATGTGAAGCTGTTGTCTGTATATATAGCATCTTATTTTCATAATTCTGTACTAATTTCTAGCAAGAGCTTTTTCTCCTCAAAAGTTATTTTTTAATAGTTCCTCATAGGGTTTTTACATTGGTTGGAAATTCTGCACTTGCTTTGCCAATTTTTAACTGACACATTAATGCCTTAAAAGACTTGTCTAGAGTCACTAAGTACATTTAAGGATGGCATGGGTCTTTTGGGTTCCCCATTACATCATCTTTGTGTTCTGTGTTCCTACCTAACCATAGTTTTGTCAGGATGAGTTTGAATGCTTGTACAAAATGCAGTCTAATACATATTCTGACCTTCCCAAATGCTTTTTTTTAAGCTAACATAGGGTAAACATATAGAGTTCAGTGAATGGAGTAGTGTTGTTTTTCAAAGTTAGAAATTGTAGGTTTTATTTTTTCCCTTGCTTTTTTACATATATTTTTTAATTATTATTATTGCTACTCTTGCAGTTTGCTATGGGAAGAGACTTTGTTAGAGGCCTTGCTAAATTTTTCTGCCACACCCAAAGGACTGTTTCTACTTCATAGTACAGGTGCCATGAATGACTGTGTGAACTTTATGTTCAGCAGTTTATCAAAAACACTCCAGGTAAGCATTACAGAGTCTGTACATTTCTTTTTCTTTTAATGAGTTTAATGAAATAAAAAAGAAAGATAATAATTAAGGAAATTAATCCAGAAAAAATGTAGTCAATTTTTGCAAAAATGAATTTAAAATGTAGCTTATCGTCTTTGATATTGGTGCCACAGTGATTTAAGTTTGTTGGATGTTACTCATCTTCAGAATGTCAGGCATGTATTTAGGTTTTTCTGACTTCTTACTGTAAAGTTTGAAATACTAAGCAAAATATTTTTTCTTTTTTTCTCCTATGTGCAAAGTTTTTAGACCAAGTTGGTAGGTGGTGTTGAAATCTAGATATGCTACACAATACTTGAAATGTAACCAAAAATCAGATAATACGCATTTTAAGAGAAAAAACAATGTTACAGACATCTTACTGATTATGTGCAAAAAGCATTATAATACTAATGTTTTTATTCTTTGCTGATGTTGCATGTCTCAGCCACGGTATTTTGCATTTCAATTTTGTTAATATATTTGATAAAGTTGTTTGGTTTGGAATCTGGCCCTGATAAGTCTGTAGAGGATAATATCTATGAACTGTTCAAGTCTAACCACACAGTGGATTAAATTCTGTAAACAAGTACAGGAAAGATCAATACTTAAGAGATCATTTGAGAGTTTCATGCCCTCTGAATAACTAGCACTGTGCTTTTATATTTGTTACTAACAGACAAATGAGTATGAAGACTTTGGTAACAGAATGATTGTTACACAAATGGCAACAACACCAACAGGTGCAGTATCTCTACAGACTTCAGGTAAATTGAAGAATGATGTTATTATGAAGAGTTACCTACTGTAGTCTTGCATATTAGAAAAAGATTGTGAGAAAGATGTTAAAAAAGATTAACTGAGTGGAATAATACACAGTATTAGCAAAGACTGCTTGAATGTCTATTGATTTCTTCTTGATGGAAATTTATTCTTTCCAACTTTTATGTCGTTCACTTATCTCAATGCTGGGTTGTTGGGTTTTTTTTTCTTACATTATACGAAATCTTCACCTCATTGGTTTGGGTTTCCAGAAGTTTCCTGTATGTGCATAAAGACATTTATATCTGTTAAAAAAATAAGCCACTAACAATTTGCAAGTGCTTCTTATTGATCTACAGATCAAAATTAGTAACTGTTGATTTCTGTAAGTTTTATGTACTTTTACATGGTTACTAACTGCTCGAAGAGTGAGAAACTGCAAAGGCCTGCATGTCATTCTTGCTCTTATGAAATAGTGAGATAGAATTGAGATTGTCTGAATTGACAATTCTTCTCATGTCAATCAATACCACAAAGATCCCTTCTGATACATTCTCAGATAACTCAACTCTTGCCATAACATCCAGCAGTCTAGGTAGTTGTTATGTTAAAACTAGGATCTTATCAATAAAGTAAAGCTACTGTCTGAAGTTGCGAAGTCCACGAGGTACAACAGTTACAAATATTCTCTCTGAGAATAGCTAGAAGTGGCTGGTGTGTAATAAAAATGACTTGGGTGAAAGACTGTCAAAAAGGCAGGCAAATTCTTCCAGTGAAGTGACAAAAAGGCAGGCAAATTCTTCCAGTGAAGGAAACTGATTGGGATCTTTCAGAAAGCAGGGAGCAGATCTACTTGAGGAGTAACCCATCTGTCCTGTTTAAGGTTCTCAGACAAGTTGCTTCTCATGGTCCTTGGCATCAAAGGGTAAACCAGAAATAATCAGCATTGATTTTTCAACCTTGAGAGGAGGTTGTATAATGTATATGAAGTCCATATTAAGCCTGTAACTTACATTTGGAGATTTCAGAGTTAGATGGATATCTTTCCTCCCTATAACGTATATGAAGTTCATATTAAGCCTGTAACTTACATTTGGAAATTTCAGAGTTAGATGGATATCTTTCCTCCTCTATTTTAATATTTAACATTTTAAAGTCAGCTAGTAGTGCTTCTCTTAAAAAGATGTTTTCAGTCCTTTTCATGGTGGTATATTTTCATTTATTAATGACTTACAGTAAATCTGTATTTTTAAAACCACAGAGCCAGTATTAGCTAAGCTTGATCTGTAACAGATAACTTGTTAAAGAAGGACAGCGGCTCATTTACATGGAATATACATAAATATCATCCTACTCTAGTATAATAATCTTTACAAACTGTTGCTGTAGATTTTATATTGAATATAAGCAGACTGTTGTAGAAAGGTATTTTGACTTAAGGATTGAGAATAGCAGGGAGAGTAACCCTCAGGCAGTCTGTCCTGTGAAATGTTAGTCCACAAGGCAGAGAATTTTGAGAATCTCAGTTAAAATTGTGGTGTAAAATGTTTTTTAATGTGAAAATTGATTTTCTAGTATTCCTACTATTCTCATAATTAGAACAAAAATTTGTTTTAGGCTTTATAAAGGCACTTGTAACTGAATTATGGGCTCTTTTGGAGTGTGGAAAAGATGATTTCAGGATAACCCAACCCAAATCTACTCCAGTTGACCCTATTGACCAAAGCTGTAAGAAGGTGAGAAACTACATAATCTTCTGTATTGACATGGAAGGACAGTGCTGTATTTCAGATAGGATGATACATACATTTCTGTAGACTTCTATTGCAACTATACTTGCTTTTTGGCATGTGGGGCAAAATTAGTATGATATGCTAGGCAAATTATGTCTAATTGAAGTATTCTTGTGTTGCATGGCAAGTCAAAATGGCAAGAATCCATTAAAGTCAGTATAAAATAATAAATAACAATCACGACAAAAGTGAAAGTCTTAAAATACTGGCCATCAGTTCACATCTCTGATTACTATAGTAAGATCAGGGAGAGTGACATGTTTTAAAGTATGCTGTGTCGCTAGATTTTAGAATTATGTGATATGAAAATACTATAATTTTCAAAATTGCTTGTACAATTTTGTG
>NW_010117922.1:0-430 GCF_000699245.1 Pterocles gutturalis
GGGCAGCAAGGCAGAGGGAGGGGATGAAGCAGGGACCTGGAGGAGCAGAGCTGTCCCCCCGCTGTGCTCACACAGGAGCAGCTGAGCCTGCTGCAGGAGGCTCCAAGCCCCCTGCCCGGGTCTGCGGGGTCCCCCCCGCAGCCCCCTGCCAGACCCCAGCGATGCCACCCGCAGCCGGGGCTGGAGCCAGGCTCTGCTGTCGGGATGCGTTTGTCATTGCTGCGTGGGCTGGGGCATAGCACCAAGGGGGGGGACACGCTCTGCACGCTGCGGTGCCCAGCACGTCTCGTCCTGCCTATGGGGGGCTTTGCTGCGATGCTGGATGCTGCAGCTTGGGAGCTCACACACAGGTGGGGGGGGTTAAAGCAAGAATTTTCAGTCGGTCAGTGCGGCTGCCTGCCTGGTGTGCCTGCCCCTGGTCTGCTTGGGG
>NW_010117922.1:484-1428 GCF_000699245.1 Pterocles gutturalis
GACAAGGGACATGCTCTGTGACAGGGGGTCTGAGCACTGGGAGGGGAGCAGAGCCACCAAACAGGGAGCAAGGGGCTTTCCCAGGCCAGGCTGACCCTAACCCCCCAGGCTGGTCCCTCTGCCCTGGCCCCGTGCCCCAGGTGGAAGCAATTGCCATCAGCCTCGTTAATATAACTGCAGCAGGGCTGGGCTTGGCTCAGTGCAGAGACTGGAGAGTGTGATGGAGAGAGTTAAGGGGGGAAAGAACAGAGACAAAGGTTTAATTTGGGGGTACCTGAGCCCCCAGAGGAGGGTGGGGGGCTGCAGTGTGGCAGGATGCTGTCAGGGGTGGGGGCTTTGCCCTTAGTGTAGCTGGGAGGGGGGTCTGAGCTCCCCGGGACTGGGGTTGCTGGGTGCTGGCCCTGGGTGTTTGCTCTGGTTCTCTGTGCTGGTTTGTGCCGCTGTGTTGTAAGTGTGGTGACTGGTGACAGTTTGGGGTGCCCTGCCCTGGCTGTGCGGTGCTCTGAGCCCCCAGCATGGCCAGTGTGTCCCTGTCCCTTCCCTGGTGAGAGCCCACAGCACCCTGCTGGCCTCTGGGAGCTGTTGGCTGAAATATTTTGTACTTTTAGAACCGAAGTCAAGCAGCAAAATACCAATCCAGGGGTAGTGCACCCCAACAACTTGCTTTGCTTGCTGCTGGAAGAAAAGTTAGAGTTGCGTTTGCTGGGGCACCCCTGAAACTCAGGGGTGGGGTTGTATTTGGGGTGGGGTTTGGGTTGGTTTTTTTTTGGCATCTGGCTCTGGTGCTTTGTGTTGAGCGGGCTCGGTGCTGTGGTCCTGCCTTGCCGGGCTGGGCAGGGATGCTGCAGGCCTGGCAGTGCAACGCAAACCCATTTACATCTGGAGCAGTTCTGACTCGCCATATCCATGGAAACTAATGTCCTTCTCCCTCTGACAAGGAGCAT
>NW_010117922.1:1521-5668 GCF_000699245.1 Pterocles gutturalis
ATTTGGGGTGGGAAAGGGGCAGAGCCCCACGTGTGTCCCATCGTGCCTGAACCCCCCATGGCTGTGCAGGCGGCAGGGGACACCCAGGGTACCCATGCGTGGGTTTGTCGGTGCACAGATGGGTGTGTGGGGGACAATGTGGCACTGGGGAGCGGTCAGTGGTGGTTCCAGTGCTGCTGGGTTGGTTTGATGTCCCTGGTGCTGTGGGTGCAGGAGGCTGGGGGCTCTGGGCATCCCTGTCCCAGGCTGAGACCCACCAGAGAGGGGATGTGTTGGGATGGTGCTCTTGACCTGCACCAGCCCCTTGGCTATGCTGCTGTCTCTTATCAATCACTGATTAATTTAATCATAATGGTACTGGCTCGATAAGGATAAGTATTTGATCAGTGGCTGAAGCAGCCAAACCCTGGGGAAGTGTCCTGGGGACCAGTACAGCATGTTAGAAAGCAAATAGGCTGACAGAAATGACCAGGAGACCTTCCCATGCTGGCTCGGGACCCTGGGGGCAGGGGGACAGAGGAAGCTTTGCTCGGGATGGGATTTCCTGGGAGCTGCCCGGCAGGATGGGCGTGAGCGCGGTGTTCCAGCAAGGCTGCAGGATACAGCAGCTAAGCTCTCCCTGAAGACTTGTATTTGAATCGATAGCCTGAGTGCATAGCAGCTGGAAGGATGCTCAAAGTCTTTGAAAACAAGGCCACGAGTGACTTCAGTTTAGCACAGAGGTGTTTGAGAGATGATGTCTGCCTGAAACCCTCGTCAATGCCCTGGTTGCTGAAGTCCCAAATACTGCCCCTGTCTTATGGATGGTCCCCTGCAAATTCCCTGTATTGCAAACCTCTCTAAGCATAGCTGAGCGCAACCTTGCAGCCTCTCTGCCTGGGAAATGTGGGTTGTTAACCTGGGGATGCTGGGACAGGCTGAATGTCAGGCTGTCCTGCTGGCAGAAGGGACGAGAAGGGAGCTGAGCTCTGGCTGCATGTCCCAGAATAAACCTCCAACACCAAGCTTCCCATGGCAGGTTTTCCTTTCCTCTTGCAGCACCATGTGTGGTGGGGAGCTCTGCCTAAACACGGGACATCCGCAGCTCCGGCAGCCCCGCAAACCCACCCACCTTCTGCTGGGAGTGCTCCCGTGGCGTCAGCAGCAGAAATGCTTTGATGTAGCACGGGTATAAATAGCTCCCTACCTGCGCTGGAGCCTGGCTCTGTCCCTCCCCGCCGCTGCCTGGGAAATCACTCAGCAAGAGCTGGTCCCGGGGAGAGGCTGCAGCGAGGAAAAACAAGCACAGAACTCGGGGAAACCTGACTAACGCAGCCCCAGGAAGGGGGTGTTATGTGGGGAAGCCCCAACATCTACCAGCCTGTCACCAGCACTGGCTGCCCTGGTGGTGTCACTGGGTAAAGTCACGCCAGGAGCAAGGGGAGAGCCTTGGGGTGTGATGGGGATCCATGCATGACATCGGGTGTCATCTGCCCCAGCCCTGCAGAGCTCCTCAGCCCTCGCCTTAGCCCTGTACTGGCCGTGCTGGGGGGCGATGGGTGCTGGGGGCTATGCAGGGTCCCCAGGCAGAGGGGACCTTGATGAAGTGGTGCTAAAATCCTCTCTCTCCCAGGAGAAGGTTGGGATATCCCTGTTATGTGTCATATTTATTGTGCTCCTTGGAAGGCATCATCCCTGTGTCCGAACCTCTTGCCTGTCTTTGTTCAAGTGGTGTTTAGTATTCTGTCTCCAAATAGTGCCAAGCTGCTCTCTTTATAAAAACAAGCAAGAAGCAGCACAAAACATAATATTAATATATCCCTCTTCCTTTCTCCAGTGTAAGTTCCCTGCTTTATGGCTCTCTGGTGCGGGACTGACAGCTCCACAGGCTGCCCAATAAATAATACATGTAATAATTTAGGACCTGGGCTGCTGCTGGGGGCTGGGTTCAGGATTTCACACCCAGCTGCGGGTGGGAATACCTCCTGTGCTCCCTGAGTTCTCGGGACATCTCCCTTGTGGTTGTGCCAAACATCCCCCTGGGAAGTCCTGGACCCTGCAGCTGTGTGGTGGCAGTGGGACCAGGGCTGTTTGCCATAGAGACGAAAGGAACAGTTTTTGTATAGCTTGAGGACTGACTTTATTTCTGAGTCTGCCGAGCCTTATTCCTTCTCTACAGCTCTGCAAACACCTAAAGACAGTTAATGTCACAAAAAGACAAAGTGTCTAGGAAGAGCCTGATAGAGCTTATCACAGCAGATTTTAATCATGTTTCTAGCCTTCTGTCTATGTTTTTTGACTCTTAAAGGACTCACTAAGGAAGCCTCTCTTACCTCATTCTGTGTATCTGCTTTTAGAGCATCTCTGAAAGCCCCTGGTCGATGCTGGGGTTTCCTGTGTGATACCTGGTTATTTGGCAACGCTGCAAACCCGGTGCGAAGGGGATGTGCGCATCGGTGTGGTCGCTGCTGTAGAGCCCTGGGCTTGCGGGGTTGCCATCAGCCCATCCCAAAATCTTCTTTTAGGAAGGAGCGTGCCTCCAGCTGTGCAGGATAACTACAGGCACTGCTGTGTTAAGCTGATCCCCATGAGACAGAACAAAACCTATCCCTGTTCTGAGCAGAAGGGGGGTGCCCGGGGGCTCCTGCAGCTCTGCTCCGCTGGGGAGCTGTCGGGAGGCTCCCTGGGGATGGGATGTGTTCCAGGTGACTCTGTGGGTTTGCTTTGTGCCCAGCGCCTTCAAGGAAAATGCTCCAAGATTGGAGCGTGCTTATGGCATGGTCATAGCAAATAGAGAAAGCGCTGGGGGAGACCTGGGGGCTTGGAGGGGGTGGCTGAAGGGAGGAGGCACCAAGAAACACGGGGAGGTGTCTGTCCCTCATCCAGCTCCATAATTTTTCGTGGATAATTTGGACATACACGAAGCATGCAGGGTGGCTGAACCTGGGCCAGCTGCACCGGGCTGTGCTCGGTGTCCACATGGACTAGGGGCTGCATTCTCCATGTACCATGTTTAGGTGCATGGGAAGTACCTCCCTAACGATGCGGTTGGGCTTTCTGCCTTCTGTGATTTGCTTGTGGTGAATGTGCAGAGAAAATAATAACACAGGCCACGAAGTTCTCTGCAGATGTATTTTGGGTGACAAAAGCCGTGGTTTCTCTCTTTGGTAGTAACTGCTCAGGTGGTGGAGAGGAGCGCTGGCATCCCTTTGTCTCAGTCTGCTCTAACCGTGCTCCAGGGAGAGCACACAGCTGGGCTTGACAAGACCTTCTCTTTTTCTGTTTTCTTTAGTCTTGGGTAATTTTAATCTACCCCTGGAAAATACAGATTTTTTTTCTAGAAAGTTTGAGACCTGCCGCTTCCCTGTGCTAGCAAAGCAAGCAGCTTTCAGGGTGGTGCTGTTACTGATGGGTGTGATTGCTACCAAACACAGCCTCGAGAGGGTCATCCCTTCACGCAAACCTGCTCCTGAACCTTGTGCAAGAGCCTGTGCTTCAGCTTGCTGCCCTTGGAGCTGGCTGGGGATGGCCTGGGAGCAGCAAGGGCTGTTCTCAGGGTCTGGGGCTGCTGCTGGGGAGGGCTGGGGCTGTTCCCAGCTCTCGGATGTGGAGGCTGCTGTCTCCTCTCCTCAAAGCAACTAGTGTTTCCTTAGAGAGATTCCAGTTGCTTACGAGTGCTCCCCAGTCCAGCCAGAAAAACAATGCTGAGGCTCGTGGGAGTGGTGTGAGCCTGGGAGAGGCGGTGGGTCAGCATGGGCGAGACGTGGAGGAGGGAGCTCGGGATGTTTAAGATGTGGGACTGGAGCCCTGCTAAGCCCACCCCAGCCTGCCCTGCAGCCCCCATCCCAGCATCTGTCCTGCTGCAGGAGGGAAGGAGCAGAGCAGTGCCCCCCATGCCCTGTGGCGCAGGCTGGGGTGGGCGGGTTCTTGTCTGATTTTTGGGCTGAGCCCCTCTGGCTCCCCACCACCCTGAGCATTCCCAACAAAGCAAAGCCTGAACCAGCCTCAGACATAGAAACACCCCCATCTGCCTGGAGCAGCCCCATCTCCCACCCCTCACCAGGGCTCTGCCCCTGCAGGATGGGTGTAAGCGGGGAACCTGGGACACCGTGGTCTTCCTCCTCCTCCGTCCGTGGAGGGGAATCTCTCTCGGGGCTCTGCCAGCGCG
>NW_010117923.1:0-240 GCF_000699245.1 Pterocles gutturalis
GGGCGCCGGGCCACGCCACAGCGCCGGGACGCCAAACGAGGATTGTCACCCCTCCATGTCGCTTGCAAAGCCAACCTGTCAGGAAACTCCCTTCCAGCTGCCGCCATACACCAAGAGGAAAACCCACGTGTCTGTCCCTCCGTGGGCTGTTGGGGGGCTCGCAGCCCCTGTCCCGGGGGGCTGTACCCCGCCGCCAGCGCTGTCCCCCAGCCCAGCTGCCTGTGCGGGGAATTCGCGGCC
>NW_010117923.1:273-2859 GCF_000699245.1 Pterocles gutturalis
AGGGGATCCCCCAAACCATGGGGTGACCCCAAATCACCTCTCTGACAAGCGGGTTTCTCCCAGTTCAAATCATCGCTCAGCACCATGTCCAGATCCGGAGCAGGGGAGAAGAAACTCTGCCCCGATCACTTAATCATAGATGTAATTAGTCTAAATTAATGCAGACATAAAGCACCAGAAAGGGAAGGTTTGAAACGATGCTCCTGGCGTCGCACCAGAAGCTCCTTCCCCTTTCACCAGGTTTGGGAAGCGTCGGACACGTTACTGGTGGGAAAAGGGAGCAGGATGGAAATAACCTGCCAGATGGGGACAGGAGGTGGGTGGAGGGAGAGTCAGGGAAGAAATATCGCAGGCGATGCTGCATGGTGCCAGAGGAATATCGCTCCCATTTGTCCAGCATTTGCTTGTTTATTTAAAGCCTGTCATTAGTGGCAGCCGTGTGGGGTGGGATTCACACCAGTGCTGAGTGGATTAGGTGCTGTGTTTTGGCCATGTGTCTAATCCACCGAATTCCTCTCCAAATTCCTGCTTTCCACTGAAACCTGCTGCTTTCTTCAGTGGCTGTGAGGTCTTGGGGTCCCAGGCCCCCTCCTGCACATGGGAGATTTTTGGTACATCAGGGGCTGGGGCTGAGCACGGGGGGCTGATACGGTGGGGAAAAAGCATGGGGTAAACAGGATCTGGGCCAAATCCAGGCAGGCGGTGCCAGGCTGCCGCTCAGCACTGATGCCAGAGCATCCTGGCATGGCCAGGGAGAGGACATCCCAGCCAGCTCCAGCATTTAATCCTGTCTTCACAGTGGAGCACCTGGAAATGCCCAGCTCCTGGGGACTTTGGGACACAGGAAGGAACCAGAGCCAAGATACTTCTGGGAGGCCAGCAAGCCTGGCTGTGAAGCCCCATCTGTGAACTGCAGGGCCAGGGGCAGCGAAACCCTTTCAGGAGGTGCGTTTGTGCCCCAGACCCTTCCCACTGGTCCCAGTGATGCTGGAAGCAGGATGTGTATGTCCCAGCCCTCGTGGTGGGCCAGCTGGGATGGGGAAAGATGCCTGCTGGGATGGGAAACACCTTGAGGAGGGAAAAGAGGAGAAAACAGGATTTTCCTTAGAACCACAGCAGCAGGTGGGGATACAGAGGGGAAACTGAGGCACAGGAGAGTGGACTGATGGGATGGGGTGGGACAGGGCAGTTGATGCCAAATATATGGATGTACAACTGTCCCCAACCCTCTCCTCTACAGCTGCTGGTGAGGGCAGCATTAGGCTGGTGGCTGGCAAGTAGAGGGTTAACCCAGCCCGCCCCTTGCCCAGGTGCTGCTCAGCCTGGCCCACAGCTGGGGGTGCTTCCAGGTCTATAAAGGGGCTGATGGGGGGAGGATCTGCCTCCCTTAGGGGGGTGGGGACAGGCTGTAGGAAGGGCTGATAGGGCAGGAGGGGATGCTGCTGTCCCCAGGCTTGGAAAGGGGGTGGCAGCAGGGCCATAGTGGGGTCTGGGCAGAACTGGGGGTGTGTGGTCACCCCAGAGCCTGTTCCCTGGTTTGGGAGCATGTTGCACTGGGCAGCACTGGGAGTTTTCCTGCGGTGAGGCTTGTGCCAGCCTGATGACTTTCACCCACTGACTGCTGTCCTGCTGGAGAGGGGACCTGGACCGGCTGGATCTGCTGTGCTGGTGAGGTGTGGTTTGGGGTTATCCTCAGCGCCTGCAGGTGGGATGTTCCATTATTCATTCTGGTTTCTTTCTGAGTGGGGAAATCAGGCTGAGAGTCTCTCATCTCCATCCCTCCCCTTAGAATTATCATCCCTAATCATCTTCTGTCCCCTGGGTGTCACTAAGGTCTCAACTAACAGCAGGGTGACTTTGGTGTCTTGCTGTGGTCCCCCAGGGTGGGTGTCATCTAGACCTGCCACCCTGCACGTGTCCACTTAACCTGTTAGTGCCTGTGTCCCCACTGCTGTCTTTACTCCACCACAGTACACATCACACCCTGACTCAGCTGATGTGCCGTAGCCCTGTGGCTTGTTGTTCAGCCCCATCCTGTGCCCCATGGAATGGGTGGGTTTGCCAGCATCCCCCGGGTATGGTGACTGTGTTTTATGGTGATGGGAGACACTGGATCTTCGCCCTGTAGGCATGCAGTAAAGGAGGGGCTGGGAGGGCTGCAGAGGCAGGGAGGAGGATGTGGGTCCCTGGCTTTGGGCTGAGGGAGGTGTGTTGCAGCACTGATGGGTTTGGTGGGGTGGGCAAGCCGTGGAAATCGGCAATGGCCAAAGGCAGTTGCATCTCAGAGGGGTGATCAGCTGGGATGTGGTGAGCTGTCACCCTTGGGGGCCACCAACAGAGGCAACTCCTGCCTGCCCGCCTCGGTGACCCCTCCTTGCTGCTGGAGGGGGTGAGGTGATGCCGACAGCCCTGGGAAGTGCCGGCGAGCCCTCTGCAAAGCCCAGGCTGTGGTGTTTCTCCCATTTCTGCTTCTTGACCATCCTGGTGTGATATATCTGATCCATCCCGGAGCAGAAATCCCATTTCCTGGATGCTTCAGTCCCCCTGGCCTCTGCAATGATCCCTTCTCCCTGAACCGAAGGGACC
>NW_010117923.1:2898-9751 GCF_000699245.1 Pterocles gutturalis
AGCTCTCCTCGTATCCAGCTCCAATTTGTTGTCAGCAAAACACTACGAGTTTCTGAAGGGGCTGGATCCACCATTCTCCTCAGAGGAACTGGAGCATCCCTAGCTGGCAGCTGTCTCACAAATTGAGGTGCTGTTTGCTGCCTGTGCTCAGAGATGAATCCTGCCAGCTCCTCCAGTTTGCTGGATTTCTTCTCAGCAGGCAGGAGTACTTTGGGCTGTTTGCTCATATTTGTGGGTTGTTTTTTTTTGTTTTTTTTTTCCTCCTGGGGCTCAGGCCACTTTCATTCATGCTGAAGTTGCCATGTCGCATCCTTGAGAGCTCTGAGTTTTGATTCTCTCTAAGCTGAAGCACAAACATTCTGCTGGAAAAAAATGAATGTGTGTGGACGTGTCTCACTTTTTTTTTTTGAGTTGAAGTTATCTTTTGGATGAAGAACAGCCTGGAAAAGTCCAGCCCTGAAGTTTATCAGTGCCTGGAAAGTGAGGTTTGGAGTAAAAACCTGTCCCAGGACCTGGAGCAGAGCATGGTGCTTCTTGTGTAGAGAAGCTGCAGGGAGAGCATCCCATCCCATGCCTGGCAGCTGGGCTCTGTGGCTGCGTGAAAGGGGCTTTGAACGTGACATGTGGGACAGGCAGGTCCCTGGGGAGGACTGGCAGCACCCATGGCTGCCAGCTGGGTAGGGAGGTGCTGGGGCCTCACCGGGTACCCTGACCCCAGCTCTGCCAGGAGATCCTCCACTTTGCCATCAGCACCAGGGTCCATGCTTGGCTGCAATGCTGTGTCTGGGACTGCTGTGATGTTTCAGGTGACAGGGTGGTCATCAGGCCAGTGTGACCTTCTCCAGAGCCCACCCGTGCAACTTTTTCTGTGCCCTGAGAGAGGATGCTGCAGATGTGCGGAGGGATCCCTGCTCTTGTCCCCGAAGCAGCCACCCTCCCACTCCCAGCTCTTTTTTCTCCAAGTAGACCAGTAAAGATGCCAGCAACCAGTGTAAGATACTCCCACCCTCCCCAGCCACCAGCTGCCACGCTGCAAAGGCACAAAGCAATAAGGAAAATTGCAGTGCCATTAATGTGATCATTACGTCAGTGTCTGGGGGTGACAGCATGAAGAACAAGACCCTGTCCCTGCCACCCCCATGGCCTGTCCTGTGACACAAACCTGGGAGATGCTCGTTTGCAAATGACTTCAGGGGCGAGCGCTGTAGCCCCTGGGATGAGTTTCTCTCTTTCCAGCCTGCATCTCTAATTGCTGCTGTGTTGGTGTGTCATTGGGATGTTGTTGGTTGTGGGGTTTTTTTTATGGTTTTTATTTTAATTTTTTTTTTTATGGCTGGAAGGTTTGATCTTGATTCAGAGAGTGAGTCACTATGTGGCAAATAGGATCCCATCACAAAGATGTAATTTCCTCACCTGGTGCTCTTTGCAAACAAAGTTTTGCAGAACTGGAGCAGCCATCCTTCCTTCCAGCAGAAAGCCTCTTCCCAGCCCCAGTTAAAGGCTCAGGAATCAGGTGCTGAGAGCTGTGCACAGGCAGGGAATGAATATAAACCTTGGGCCAGGTGGGAGAGCTGGCGATGAATCCTGGGGGGCACCTTCAATCACCCTGTGAATGCCAAGTGGCTCTGACCCCAGGGTAGGGAGGGAGGCCGTCCCTGTGCTGTGCCATGTAGTTATCTGGTTTTGATAACTCAGGAAGGAGGAGGCTTGGAAAGGAATAAATAGAGCCTGTACAGTCACTTCTTGATGCTTGGGAGGATGCCCTGGATCCATGCTCCATTTAAATGTGGTTCAGAGAAGGTCTTGCTGTAGCTGAGGCGATCCCAAGCTCATTATGGGTTGGCCAGGATATTTTCAGCTGGTGAAATGCTCCGTTGGGTGTCCCCTGGTCTGGCTGTGTTGCAGAGCAGGTTTGGCCGGGTGCTGAGCCCCTCCTGCCCACCGAGCGTGCCGCAGCCTTTCCCATCGAGCAGATTTCAGCCAGAGCAAGAATTTCCATTGCGGCTTGTTTGCTACCCCTTGGACCCACAGAGCATTCTGCCATATCCCTGGGACCTGCTATGGGGCTGTCTCTCCTCCTCCCCAAGCTGAGATTTTTCTGGGTTAAGAAAAATGTGGTAGTAGCTGTGCCCTGCTAATGGGGCTGGGGGCTGCCAGACCTCCCTTCTTGCAGCTGCACCTCCCAGGTACAAAATCCTGTCTCCATCACTGGTGGTGACACCAGCATCTGCTCCGTCACCTCTTCCAACCCCACACGGAGCCGTGGGGCAGTGTCAGGAGCCGAAGGAGGTGGCGAGGGGGAGGCAGGAAAGCAGCAGGTTATTAGCAAAGCCCTGGCCAACAGACAGATCTGTGGCTTGGGGAGAAATAACCTGATGCTTTTTTGATCTTGGGTGATTCATCCTGGCCTCGGTAGAAAAACACGTTCTCCAGCCTTGCGCTGGATGGGGGATGCAGCGTTGGGGCTCTGTGGCTTCTTGATGGGATGCTCTGGCTGCAGCCAGCCCTCATCCTGCTCCATCACCGTGGGGGGAGCATGGCCAGGAGAGCACCCCTGCACAACTCGGTGTAATGGAGACCTGAGAAACCCAGTGCTCCTGCCAGGTGAAAAAGTGCTTTTTGTCAGTGCCGGTCCTGATTAGCAAAATTATGGTTGCCATGGAGCCCGAATACCTGCTCGGAGAGTGCCTGCTGTCCCTGTCCCCCCAGCAGACCTGGGGGACACATACCATGGAACTGAGGCCAATTTTTCTGTTCCTTAGAAAGCTGATTGCTTTTATCCCAGTGAAAATTGAAATGCCTTTTTTTTTTCTTCTTCTTTTCTCCTTTCAGCCCAGTTTGGGGTGGAGGAGCAATGCCCTTTCCCAGCAATTTCTCAGATGAGCTGTGGGTCTTCAGGTGCAGGAATTGCTGCGGGGAGAGACCCCAGGCTGTGGGCAGGGTACCTGGGGACACCAGCCCTGCATCCCGTGGGGATGTGGTTACGGGTCCCAGGGCAGCAAGGGCTCCCTGCTGCTCCTCTGCCGGGCGCCTGCAGCCTGGAAAGGGTCCCGGCAAATTGTCACCAGCTCAGAAAAGGGAACTTGGAGAGGTAGAAAGAGCTGCCTCTAGTGGGAGAGGTTAAGATGTTGCCTGCTTGGGCTGTGTGAGAGGGGATGGGGAAGTGGTAATGGTGAGATGAGATTTTGGGACTGGGTACAGCTTTTACACAGGGGAAAAATGCCTCTGGAGAGTTGGTGACTGGGAACGCACAGGATAGTGATGGCAAAAAAATGACTAGTGGAGGGTGTCCCACACCAGCCAAGGGTGTGTGGGTGGTCTCTGGTGGGAAAATGACAGTAGTGCTGCTTTGGAAAGGCCACCCCACTGGTCTGCATTCACCCCCAGCTATGTTACTGCAAAATCAGCCAGACCCAGGTCTCGGTTTGGTGCCCTGCAGGTCCGACTGGCACCAGGAACTGAAATGAGCATCCTCCTGCTCTGTGAGATGCACCCTCCGGACACATCACCTCCAGGTGACCACAGAGGGACACCTTTCAGTGGGCAGCTCCCAGCAGGGAGAGAAGCCCCTCTGACATCCCCATGGCCAACAGGTTTGCTTGTTTGCCAAGGGGAGTGGATTTATTCCTGTCCCAAAGCTCCATCACCCCATTCTGTCTGTCCGTGTCGGCCATCCCAGCCTGGGAAGATTTTCTGCAGTGACACCCTTGCTTCAGTGGCAGTGAGGGACGCAGCCTGGGGGCTCTTGCCTGCTGCAGGGTGGCACAGAGGGGACAAGTGACTGTGCCTCAGTTTCCCTCTCAGATGCAGTGTCATTCTGTGGCTTGGTGGCTTTTTAGGCTCAGGACCAGAGGGTGTTGATTAAAACTGCGAAGCCCTGTGCAAGCAGGGGGAGAAAGAGGGGAAAATGGGGGGCAGACAGCTTGGTGAAAGGTCTGTCCTGCAATTACAGTGAGTGCTGTGCCCTTGAAAGAGCCGGGAGTGGATGCAGCTGGTTACTAGGGCTGCAGCTCTCAAGCTTCAAAGCTGCTGTTTGTCTTTTCTTTTTTAGCCTCTTCATTCTCCTGGCGATGCTGCAGAGCCGGCCTCACTCAACCTCTGTGTGCCGGCCTTAACCCACGCGTAGAGGGACCTGGCCGTGGGTTGTCCCACAGCCACCGCAGCGGCCGGCTCGTGGGGAGGGATGGACGTGCAGCAGGAGGAATCCTGGGGGGAGGAAGATCAAGGGGATCCCTCCCACTGGGGTTACGTAGCCTCATGGGTGCCCCTGGCATGCCAGCTTGCTGATGAAGTTTCCAGCCCAGCCCAGAGATGCTCTGACTGTGGAGATGGCTGGGCTGTGGCTGGTGGGTTGTGGCAAGGAGCGGGTTTCGGCGTGCTGCCAGCCATCTCCCCTGCTTCCTCCTGGGCAGGGTTAATACAATGAAGTGCCCAATAAGGGGAATAGGTTGAAGGGTCCTGCTCCCGTGTGCGGTTTGCAGTGGGGAGCAGCAGTGAAAGAGGGGATGCCATCTCCTGGTTATTTGATTTATCAGGAAAAAAAACAGAATGGATTGCTCTGAAGCACTGCCAGGCCCCTGGGGGGACTTGGGCGAGTAGCAAGAAACAGATGCCAAGGGAAAGAAGTGATGTGCAGTCCCTGAGAGCCACCAACTCTTCCCGAAGAGATATGATGGCAGGTGGGGGGGGGGGAAAAAAAAACCTGGTAGGGGGGATGCTCCAGCAGGCTGCAAGTGGTGGAGGAAAAGAGGAGACAAAGGGAGAAGGACCCCAGTTCAGTAGTTCTGGTGTTGCAACAAAATCAGGGCTGGGAGAGCTGGACTGGGTCTGTTGCTACCTGGAAGGGAGCATCCAGCAGCCTGGGGGGGATGGGTGGACCCACGGCTCAGCTCTGAGTGAACCGAGCTCTGTCTGCTCCCTGCTCCTTGCACACCGTCCTTACCCATGGGCCTCTTCAGCGAGGAAAGGAGACTGCAGGAAAAGGGATGCTGAAGTTTGCAAAGAGCTCAGCAGCCTCTCCATTGCTCTGGTCCAACCCAAGCAACCTCCAAAAGCCCCTGTCCCAGCAGATGTCCCCTCACCTCCATGGGGGTGCAGGACAAATGAGCCATGGAGTCCCTGCAGGGACAAGGACACAGGTGCAGAGCTCCAGGGGCTGCCCTGCAGCAAAGCCCAGGCAGGGGCAAGGAACAGGAGAGGGGCAGGAGGCACCGTGGCTGTGTGCTGGGAACAGCCTCTGCCCCAAGGATGGGAGCGATGGTGCACCAAGCCCGGGAGCAGCTGGGACTGTGCTGGGAGCTGGCTGCGTGTGTGCGTGCTCAGCAGGGCGGCCAGAAAACGGGGGGAGGCGGATGAGGATGGAAGGGAGAGAGGAATGAGAGAGAGAGATTTCCAGGAATGCTTCATCCCCAAAGCAATCTCTCAAGTGGGATTTTGCTCAGGCTGCTGGGGCCTCAGCAGTACAGCACAACCTGCCTCTGCACCAGAGCGGATCAGTCCCCTGCCTTGGGTGTCCCCTGGGGAAAAAGCAGCCTGTGCTCCATGCCGAGGCAGGGACAGAAACCCGTGCCCATCAGCTGCTGTTCTGGCTCTGCCACCCCGGTGCTGTGGCCTGCGACGTGCCAGCTCCCTGGCACGGTTGCCCACCCTGACACCTGCCAAGCCAGCCTCGCCGAGCCCCTGCCAGCATTGCCTGGTTGCTGTCCCTGTGTCCTGTCCCTGCTGTCACCAGCCCTGTGCCATAAACTGCTGGGTTTTAGCTTGTCCCCATCCCCAGAGAGGACGAGGTTTCTTTGCCTTTGTCACTCCCATAGGAGCAGGCAGCACCTCCTGTCCCTCCCAGTTTCAGACACTATTTCCAGCTTGTTGTTTTTTTTCCTTTGCGTAATATCTTGTTTACACCCACTTACCCTCCAGCCCTTTGGCTTCAGTAGCTCATCTCCTCTGCCGCAGATGATTCCCGAGGAAAGTCACGTCTCAGGGCAGCCCTGCACCCTTCCTGCCCTCTGCGTGTTTGCTCTGCCAGCTCCCCTGTTTGCAGCCTGTTTGCTGCTGGGAGCAGAGGCAAAGCACAGCTTTGCTGGTCTGGTCCTGTCATCCCTCTCCTGCTCTGAAATTTCTTTGAGCAAAAGCATTGAGCTCTGCTACAGATGCAGACATGTGGCCCTTTGGGACTGGCACTGATGTGCAGTCCCCATGGATGGCTCCTGAGCTGGGGCTGTGCTGGGTGCCCTGCCCCAGTGCCAGGCTGTGCCTGGTGGCCCTGGGGACACTTGTGCTCAGCCACATGCTGTCAACCATTGTCTCAGAGCTGAAGCAGAGCTTGGCTTGCATCAGTTCAAAAATGTGGCTGTGCCTTCTGAGCTGCTGCCAGCCCAACCCCCCCCCAGCCACAAAATGATCCAGCAAATATTTGGAAAGGGCTCTGACTGTGTCCCTCTGCAACAGCAGTGAGGCAAAGCCCTCCTGCAGGCATCAGTGGGAACGTGGTGCCTCAGTTTCCCCCTTGGGCCACGGGGCTGGAGAGGGGTGAGCGGTGCTGCTCCTGTCCGCTGTGCGCTCTGGCATCAGGAGGGGGGTCTGGGGGTGCAGGACCCCGCGGCAGTGTCCTGGTGCTGGCTCCCAGCCTGGGCTCAGCAGTGCAGCGAGCTGTGCTGGGGCTCAGCTGGGGGGGGGAGTGGGGGACACTGGGCTGCAGGTGGGTCTGTCCCAGCACATCTCCCCAGGTCTTTCTCCAGGACCTCTGTCGTGCCTGCTCGCACTCGGGGGTTCTTCCCGCTCCATCCCAACTCCTCTGGGTGCAGCGGGGATGGTGCTGGGACCAGCTGAACCACAGGGATGGTCCCCGGGATGC
>NW_010117924.1:0-27786 GCF_000699245.1 Pterocles gutturalis
TGCTCTGAGTGACTTGCTCCTTGCTCCTTAGAAATGAATACAATTAATCACAGCCTCTTATTGTCAATAAATTACATTTCAATTCATGTTTATATTTTAAAAACATAAATTCAATTCACATCAGGTTTGGATTGCAATCCATATAAACAGAATAGCCCTACTACACCACTAGCACTTTGACACACACTAACAAGAAACTGCGTTCCACATTTATTTCTGAAAAGCAAATGTTGGCTCAGCAGAAGTCCTTCCTAAGCTGCCTTCAGTATATATTCTTTTTATCATCAATCATTACCAAGCTATGTGGCTCAGACTTGTGCATTGCACACATTAGGTGAGAGCTACCTATCAACCAGTTTGTTTGCTCTCTGTGGCAGGAGAAGAACCAACTTTGTGTTACTTGGCATGTTATTAAACATAGATCTTCACGGACCAATGATTAAATTTCATAAGTCTGGGAGTATTCTGTCTGAGGACCTATTAAAGTAAAGATCTTTATATTTTTTGTCTGTTTATTTGACAGACCAGTTACAAAATGTGAGGTATTTCTAGTGCCTAAGTTAATGGATCAGTTAAATCAAGTCAATAACAAAGATACTATCAGCACTGAATGGTCTATTCTTTTGACTATTTGAGCAAAAGTGTAGGGTTGAAATACCAAGAGGAAATACTCAGATACTTTATTCAGTGGTGACAGAATTCTCTGAAAGAACTTAAGGAATGAATAATTCATCAGATATTAAGAGTATCAAACAGTTGCATTAATGTGTTCACATTACTGAAGGTTAAAATTTGCTCTCCAAAATTAAAAAAAAAAAAAATACTAGGTATGTCTCTTGCCTTGCACTTTGAGATTATCTGGCCAACTGTGGACATCTACAGTATAAAAAAAAAAAAAATCTACATTTAAAAAACAAAACCTCCATCTCAGCTAGTCATATTAAGTTCCATTTATAGGCAGCAGAAAGAATTAACAGTACCTTAAGAATGTTTTTTCTTTCCCTTGTCTTCAAAGGGAGCTTGAGGCGAGTAGCTCAGACATAAATATCAGACACAGATATTGCACAGTAGACAGCAAAAGTGAGGTGAGAGAAAATACAGTCGGAGATACTGTTCCAGAATTTGTCTTGGCAAGGTGGAAAGGATTTTCACATTATCCATCTTTAAAAAGAACAGTTACGTTCCTATGTTATGTTACAGAACTGAAATGCTGTATGGGCTAGGTCTGGCTACAGATACCTTGCCACAAGCCCCCATAACTATGACGTAAGTGAACCTCCAAAGTAGGCAAAACAGACAAGATGTGAACTTGAACTTTACACATTCTTCCCTTTAAAATATAAAACATGCTGCAAAAATAGATGTTGCCTTCTAAGTCTGAAATGCTTGTGCTGCAACCAATACAACGGAATAATGTCCAACCACAGACCAACAGCTCCTCCAGCACTCCGGCTCTTGACACGCTTCGGGGCTTCCACAAATCAAGCTCCTCATCATGGCACAGCCACGCTGTATCCCAGCAAAATTCTTGTGCTATTTATAACTAAAACATACATAAAACATATACCCAGGAGTCGTCTGAACTGTCAGACAGAACAGCAGTCTAGCTCCTACAGCTAAGGCGCTTTGTCCCATCCCTTTCACAGTCTCTCTCTCATTTCCTCTCATTAGCAGGTTTAGCTATTTAGTGCTGCAGCCTACACAGCATCCACAATTTCACCTGAGAAAATCTCTCTATTCTTTGCACACAGAAGTAGTGCACTATCAGCCATTTCTTCCTACTCCAAAGCTCAATTTGAGATGCACACTTTCTTTGTATTTTTAATTGATGTTGTCCAACAGTATATCACACAATGATATTTGTATAAAGGAAAGAATTACCATTTGTTCTTGTTTTCATTTGTTCTATGTACTTACTTCAATGCTTGTAAGTGGCACAAAAGAGCCAGCTGAGAAAAGCACAGCATTTCCTCCAATGGCCGTGATAAACAATATCACTCCTGCCAATTTCTAGACATCCTGAAATTACTCTGGGAAGTAATGACACACTGATTATTTTTTACATCCTTTTTTTTCAGTTTCAGTCTGTCAATTAATTTCCGTCCCATTTTAACTAATAATTTCATAGTGCTTTAGCTGTGCTTACCTAAACATGTTCTTGGCCTTGCAGTTAAAAGGGGCAGCATCCTATCCATGAGCGTATGCCTATCTGAACGTCATATTTCACATTTATATTCTTCCTGAAAGTTGTCAGATATATTATGCTTTGTCCAATAAGTACTTTATAAACATCACCTTATTTTAACAAGAGTAATCTTTTATTGTGTGTGTGCATAAGGTGACACATCTCAGCAAATAAAATTTCAGATTGAAAGATTATTTCCATATCTGCTTTGTTTTCCTTATGATATTAGTTCTTGAAATATTGAATTTCTCACTTCATGTCTCTATAGTACTTCAACCCTACTGACAGCACAGAGCAAATTCAACTCAAACATTTGGCTCCTATCTTGAAATTAACTTGCTCAAGGCAATTCCGTTCTTTTTGATTTAAATATATCAGGCAATTTTACTCTTCATCTGGATGAGATGAAAGGAGGATTTTTGTATCATTGCTGAGTTGAAGCCTATAATGCAAATTGTCATAAATTCATGTCATAAAGACAGTGTAAGTGTGACCTCCATTTCAACATGTCAATCAAAACATTTCCCCCCCAACTTCAATTTATACAGGTAGCATTAAAACACAGCATGGTTTCCCCAAATTGAGATTTAAAGCATATAATTTCCACTAGAATAGCTCCATACCCATTGCCTAGTATAAATTCACTTTAACATTGAACCATGTTTGTGACATGCCTTGCAAATTTTTAGGGATTTTCTTGAGGAACTTGGATAAAGCTCGGGGTTAACAGAATAATTTTTTTAAATTGTCATTTTTATAATGTAAATAAATAATTTTTTACTCATATTCCAAAACTTTTCAGCTTATTTTTGACATAGAAATAACTGCATAGTGCTTGCTATTTTATGTAATTTGAATCAAGAGCAATCAATTAAATTGAATACAAGCCACTACTGCAGGAGCAGTTACATTAACAATACCTAGAAATAAAGTTGGCAAACATCCTGTTCCTTGAGGTGCCATTCCTTTATGTAACTTTGCAAGTAAGACTTGAGGCTTACTTTAAGTCCTCCTTCAATCAGAGGACTCCTTTAAAGAAGTTCCAAAATGCTCAAGTTTCTGCACAGACTGAGAAAAGAAATCTCTACATTTTTTCAATATCTGCAGAGAATGAATATTGCATTTAACTTTAGTGCAATGAGTCAATTTATCTTTTTAAGAAAAAGCAGGGTTTGCATATCCATTTCTCTACAATCTTTAAGAAAAACACAATAATAAATTACACAATAAAATCTGTCAAACACACATCTGAAATCTTAATTTCTGATTTAAAAAGGATACTGCTGTGAGCACCCCATCTGTAGTAGCTAATTACAGGCTTACATTCCAATTAATCAGGATCCATTTGAAATAGGGACAGGTTTTGACTGAACATGAAAATTTCAAGCTATCTTAGTATATCTGTTTCTGTTTAAAATATTCACTGGCTTTTTATTTCTTTTAAAGTCATTGGTGAAGACAAGATAATTTGATATTAGTTGTCAAAAAATTATTTCATCCAGGAAATAAAGTAGTATGACTACTAATGGACCAAACTAAAATAACACATAACGTGCATGTTTTATGCTGATTTAATGGCACGGGATGTAGTTAAAACTGGTTCATGTTCTGACAACCATTCCAAAAATCTCAGCTCAAACAAGGAGGATAAATGTTATTCTGAGTCCCTAATTCTCTCGATAGCAGGTACAAAACTGCCTTTCTTACAGCAGGCAGCTTTCCTGATGTCAGATATGATGATATTAATATCTTCTCCATTTTGCAAATGGTACCTTAGTACCTAGTGATATATTCCGCAAACATTAAAAAAAAAAAAAGTTCAGTCAGAACTGTTTCAATTTTATCTTTTCCCCTTGTTTTTGGCATTATGTTATTGCAAAGCTTATCCAGTTTCAGTGACAAGTTTTAGATGCCTCAAAACTTAATTTCTCATGGATAAACTGTTTCTCAGTATGTTTATGTCTTGTTGTCAAACTTTATTACGCTGATTCCCTGCTGCTAAGAAACAGTAGTCTGCACCACATCAGAACACACGTATTCACCCACCAGCTTAATCATTAACAGATAATTAGGCTAAATTCACAGGGGCGAGAGAAATGCCTTTTTCAGGGGCAGAAAAATGAAGGGAAGATGATAGAATTACTATTTGTTTGTACAGATTTTTCTCTAAAAACAACATGATTTCTTTCTTTCCTTGTGGCACAGCTACGCTCCAGCGAATAGCTAAAATACCAGGGATATACTGATTCCTCAGTGTTTTAAAGCCATCAACTGGTTTGACTCATTTACGCACAAAAAAGTGCCAGGGGAAAAAAAAAGGAAAAAAATAAAAACAAACACACCCAAATACTTGAAATACCAGTACCAGACACTGCTGGGTGTACTGTACTGCTAACAGACTGAATGCATGGGGAAATCAGTGGGAGAGAGTTATGCTACTGCAGTGGTGTTAAAGTGGGCTCAAAGAGGGATTAAATAAATTTATGGAAAAGAGATCTCATCCTTCGGTGCCTATTAAGCATGATGATTCAGATGAGATCACTAAAGTGATAATTAGATGGTAATTCTTCAAAACAAAGCAAAACACGGCACTTTACCCTTGCTCTCTTTCTTATCCGCTATCTCGCTCTTTTGGCAACGGTTTGACATAGGACACCAAGCGACCTTTGAGGTCAGTCTTATCTTCTTCAGATTGCCTTACTCCAAAGGCCATGTTTTATCTATAAATGTCAGCTTAAAAGTGTATTTTAATAGCATATTACATTGTGTATTATCTTAATTTTCCATATCAACTCCATAAGTAAACAACAGTCACTGTCACGAGCGTGACTTCTTAAAAGTATTTGGGGGCACATCTGAATAGATAGGAAGTGTTTTAAAAGGATTGAATTCATCTAAATTTGAAATATCTGTTGAATTTTAGTTGAAGTCAGGCACATAATTTTTACTTAAATGCCTGTATAGGATCATATTAAATGTCAATTCAACCGTTAACATATCTGTGTAGCTCTGTCAATCTGGTCCACATCCTCAGGCAGTATAAATGCATAGATAGTAGCCATACACGCATAGTCTCTGCATTCTTATGTCAAGAAAGCCATAAATTATTTGATTCAAAATACTTTAGGCATGCATCATAGGAACAATGCTTTCAAATCTCAATACACAAAGCCATACAGTACATCACATACATGTACTAGATGATGTTAAACTCCCCATGATTCAAAACACACTCAGCCACCAATGGCAACAGCACAAACTCTGCAAACTCTCTATACACTAATAATTGTAATTTATGCACCAGAATCCATACAAAGATACCAGATCTGCCATTCCCAAACACCTCTACAGAAAGAAAGAAAAATTATTTTCCCTTTCATTGTGCTACTTGCACTACAGTTGAATTCAGTGGATGAGTTGAATCCCGTAGCAGTGTTTCTACTACTGATTTCTGTACAGACAATATTTGGAAGGACTGTTAATCTCTGCACTCGAATGACTGAGCCTTTGCAACGCATTTAGAAATTGCAACATGCTTCAGATCTTTATTTTGCAATCTGATTCACAATGCAGAATTTTTCTGCAAATTAACAAAGCCTTTGTTTATCCATATCTCTTAACTCTTGATACTATGTGCAAATTAACACCCATTTTACAACCTCACTGCTAATTGTTATTTGCAAAAGGATTAGTGCTCTATGTCAGCAGTTGCTTTAGCTGCTATATGAATATTCATTAAGATTTCATACATAGCACTCTCACTATTTACAGCCTAATTTCTTTATTTTGTGGCTTTGTTTTCCTGCTTTATCAGTCTGCACAAGTAACTGCCACTATCACAATCATGTAACTATCCACATTTTAATCAGAAGATCTGTTTTGGCACTACTCCTACACAATCCTCTGCAGGTGCCAATACAAATTACAGTCTTCACAGCTTCTCATACACCTTATCCAAAGACACAAAGTACTTCTGGTGATCTCAGTAATGCATGAGTAACTTTAACAACAATGGAAAAAAAAGTTTTCATATAGTTTTGATGCAACTGTCAGCAGTACTCGCAACACTAAAGCAGACTGGCCTGTTCAAGGCATAACTGTCAAAAATGCCGATGCCAGGAGGCCCCGGGCAGGCAGTCACACTGCACATGAACAGCATCTTTTCCAGGAGTGAGCAGGTCCTCAAATCCTACGGTGATGTCATGAAACACAAAACTAATTTTAAGGTTGGAATATTTCCAACCTTGTTTTATAATGGTAGAAGTATATTTGCTTATATGTATGTTTTACTATCAGCAGTTATACCCTGAGAGCAATAAAACCCAAATCTAGATTACTTCATGATATCATGACCCTTGATTTGGCACATGTATTATTAACAGACTCCACAAATAACAGTAATTTCAAATTTGATCTCTATTTACTTTTTATTTTCAAATATTGTTTCTTGGAACTATTCATCTTTTATAAAGTGCTTCTTTTCTAAGATCTAGATTTATGCTTTTGTATGTTGTCCCTAGCCATTCCATTTTTTTTCCCTATTAATAAACCTTGCTATCCACAGTGACCTCTGTGAAAGCCTGATTTATTGATACAAATATTAACAATAACTATTTCACACTGTTATCCTTCTTACCATGAATAAACAACAAACAATGCAATCATGAAAATCTGACCAAAACTGATAAGAGAGCACATTGACACGGAAGATGTTACCTGTAGAAATCAACAGATTTGTAGCGTATTCTACTATATGTGAATGGAGAAGTCAACTATTCGGGAATAAACCTACTCAAACCTGTCTAGGTTGAAAAACACTAGGTATTTGACTACTGCGATACATGGCTGCACAATACATTAATTCTACTGAAATGACAAATGTTACCAAAGTCACGGTAAGTGACCTTTCTAGCCATATCTTTACAGCAAACAGCTATGTTTTTACATAGTAAAATCCTGCAATACCATTTCCGCATGATTTTAACTAGTAAAAAGAAACCCTCGCTGATGAGGTACACAGCTGATTTTGACAGACTACCATGAATAAAAGCCACCTCTGTCTTGACACGTACAGAATTTTACATCATGATAACTAATCCCAGACAATGAAGTACCATAAACAGGTTTTGATATCAAAATCTCTCCGTAATTTTCAATTCTATCCAGTCAGTAACCAGTAACGTCCAGAGTTTGGGTACCTGCTCTCTGCCTCATCGTGAGCTCACTTTCTTTTCATCTTGAAGCTGCAGCTGTTGGTGGTTTCAAGCAGCTATGATCAAATGTCAGGTGAATAAAACTAACTTCTCTGGTCCCTGCTACAGCTTACAGATAATATAATGAATCTTCTGGAAACTTATGAAGTTACTTTCAAAGCAACATTGCCGACATCTCAGTCACCACCCCTTAAAACAGTTTTTGATGTGTGGTTTCCTCTGTCTTTTGAAATGGATCATGACTATAACAACATGTCTTTTTTTCCTGTCTCTAGCTGACAGCATCATAGTTTCAGGAGTGGAAGCTGACAGCCCTAAGAATAGTTTATGCTTCTGGGTATTTAGTGATCTGGTAATCACAGCCTTAGAGAATTACCTCTACCGTGCCCTATCGTCCTTTAAAAGCTGTTCGTGGAGAAAATCCATAAAGTAGCTTAGAAAATTGCAATACATAACACAAGCTGCTGTAGATGTTCATAAGAGCTTTTGTCTGGAAATACAACACAGGTTTTTTCCTAATACAACAAATATGTCATCTATGTAGCACTGCAAACAAGTTACAGTTTGTGTGCAAAATACACAATAGGATGTGAAGGAACATGTACCTCAAAGGAATATTATATGCTATAATCTAGCACCTCTTTTATGACATGCACAAAACATTTTATTTCAGTTCACCACTCAGGATAAACCATCTTGTAAAAAGAGAGTATATATTCAAATGTGTTATATAAAGATTAAAAGACATAGCCTTCTAGCCTACCAAATGATTTAGCTATTCACCTGATCTCAATGCCAGAGGAAATTGTCACGGCAGGAGAGGATTCATCCCAGAGGTAAAGGAAGGGAACCAAGTTAAAAAATGAAAATACGTGAGACCCTTTCATGCCACAGGGTGGATGGAATGGATCAGCTTTAGGGTACACTGAGACATCAGCCTTCCTAAAGCATTGCTATCATCCCATTGCGGTGACATTTCAGATGCTTCCTATCTCTATCTGACTTAAGAAGAAGCATGCTGCTGAGAATTAACGTTACAGGGAGATACGATGAAAGAGCCCAAGGAGTTTAACCAAGGACCAGGAACGAATCTTGGCAAATAAGTCTTTGGGACTGAGAAATCAAAGTGACAGGAAGCTGTGTTGGGGACCAAACGGTGTCTTTTATATGACTACTTTCAATTCCAGTGTAGAATTTGGTCATTTTTTTGTGAATAAAGAGGTTCACACTACACAAGCTCTGAAGCCAACTACTAATTTCTAAGCCAAGCTAGAAGAGGACCACAAACACACAGGTAGTTGTGAAGTCAGATGGAAGAACTTAAAAATTATAGGTCAATCTAAATAATTTGAAACTTGCCTAAATATCAGTAAATTAAGAGGGAAAAAAAGGCTTCAGTTCCAATTATCTACATCTTTGTTTCTGCTTTTTGAAACTCTCCGAGTCTATTTTCAATTTTCATCTGCAGTCAATTAAGCCTGAAGAGGCAATGCTTTTAAAAATGAAAGCTGAGATTCTTACATTATCAAGTGCATCCAGCAAGTGGAGAAATATTTGAAATCAGAAGGGGTGTGAGGCTTCTATAAATTCTATTCACAGACTCAATTGTATTCCTATTCTTTGAAAAGTCACAATTTTCTAGAGGGGAATTATTCAGAAAGACAAAAATGTAGCAGCCTCACTGATATTTTCAAGACAGTTTTCATTACCATGTAGTACTCATTTTTATCTAGTGACACAACACAAGAAGACTGTTTTATTTACTATCTTAACTGATGTGAGAATCCTAAACAATATTTTAGCAGTACTGAAGAACAAGGTAAAGTGACAAATGTTAATTTATTCATCCGTGTTAGAGCAAGACATCTGAAAAATTGAAGAGGACAAAGTTCAGCAAACACTCGTTCATTTAATTGTGTGTGTTTCCTGACTTTCCTAACAAGAAAAAAATCCAGAACTGCAATAGGAAAGAAAGATTTGGAAAGTAGTAAGCCTGAGAAAACTAAACTTAGAAGAAGCATGTATATGCAGTTCCGCTTACATGGCAATGTGGCAGGACAACAAAAATAAAGCTGACAATACCTATGGACAGCTCCACGAGTGGTGTGAGCACCAGTCCGTAATGTTCTGTAATGCAATCCAGATGATGCTATTGCTCAGTACTTGTCAAAAATGTGCTATTCACAAATAAGGGGGGGAGGAGGAAAAAAAATTTTTTAAAAAAGTGAAAAAAGAAATCAACAACAGAAAGCTTAAGGGTACTGAGCATAAGTCTATACAGAAATGTTAAGATTAGATACTAACCAAGCAACAACTGAACTCAGTGCGAACGTAGTTGTCCAGAAACCTTTGACAAGCTAACCACTTAGGAAGACGGGGAACTGTTCAGTGTGATACCTAGGGCTATAATGGCAAACAATGGGATGAAATTAGGAGGGGAGATTTAGGCCAGATATCAGGAAACCATCTCAGCAGAGTTATTGTACTGTGAAGTAATCTCCCAAGGGAGGTAGCTGAAACTCCATTGTATGGGAAATTGAAAACTAGCTCCAATTAGAGCTAGAAACTTCAATGCAGCAAACAATACTGCCTCTGTGGAATGATGGCCTGGATTGACTTAATAGCTTTTTTCCAGTTCCTATTATATTCCATTGTAGAATGCACAGTGTAAGAGAGTTTTAAAGGAAGAACATTTTTCTCAACAAAAGATATTGTTTTAGCAAAGTATGCTTAACAGTTTAAACATCTATCATTCCACTAGTCATTACCATGGTATCTGAATATGCCATGTGGACAGGGATATTTTTTAAAAAGTGATCTTGGCCTTCAAAATTCTGTTTGATCTCCTATTTTAATAGCTGAAGCAGATCAAGTTGAAATTCCATCTGAAGAGATGATTAGGAACATTCATAATATATAGCCGCATACCAAACACAGAAAAATATTACTGTCAGTTTAAACAATGGATGCAATCTTTATCACACAAAGCTAAAAACCCTTTAGGAAAGATGGTAAACTAATTTTAGCAATCCTACAGAGAATACATTTTTCAAACCTACATGTGCGCAGTTTGCACAAAGCAGCTTGTATTTTGTTTGCATTTTCTTTCCCATCATGTACTTACATTTTCTGGAATGCCTTGGTTTGTGTATGTGTGGAGCTCCTTGGGTGACCCTATGAGAAAGCCACGTAAAAAAAACCCCAAGGAGCACAATCTTTCCATAGAACGTGTGCAAGTCACTGGCATGATTGCTGAATATAGCTTTTCCCCAACAAGCTAAAACATTTCACAAAGTATGAAATGAGAAGCAGCAATAAGAAGACTTTCTACATACAATTTTTCCTACATGTATATCTCTGATAATAGAATTTTCTGCTGCTGTTCACACTTGCCTTCTCTTCGTTCAATCTTTTCTGCAGCATTGCCTCTGCTCAAACATTGATGTGACTGCAACATGACGAGATACAGGCAAATTTCAGAAATTACTAATTATTTTACACTGCATGAGCAATTGAAAAAAAAAAAAGAAAATACAGTAATTTCATCAAAATTATATAAACTGCTTCACTTCCTTCTGCTTATGGATTGAAGGGCCTTTTGTTTGACCTACTGACTGATTCTGAGTCCTATAATAACTGCAGCACTAAGGAACTAAACTAAATCTCCCTGATAACAGAAAACAGTCTCGTATCTTGACAGCTGGCCATATTCAGTGACTGATAGGGTTATAAGCAGTACCACAGAAAACTGAGATGGATTTAAAAAAATTGAATAGGCACATGAATTAATCCAGTGAAACATCCTCTCTTTTGACAGTACGTAAGGCAGTACATAAGTAATAGTGTGCACATTTCAAATTAAAATTCAGCGTGAAAAAAACCCCTATATTTTCCTTTAATTTTAATTGATTTTCACCTGGTTATACCACATATATGTTACATTACAAACAACACTAAATGATAACAGAAGACTAATTCACCTGATATTCTGAATATATTTATTCCTATTCTAGCAACAGCTGCAGCAGGCTGCTGTATGTGCACAAGAATAAATTGGTCTGCCAAAACAACACAGTATCTACCTGTTTCTGAATGGATTCAGATGGCTTCAGGCTGAATTAACAGCTGGCCACATGTCCAGATTTCAAAATCTTTGAAGACATACACTAAGTTACAAATTTTACATTGAAGGCATGATTTAATAGTTCCCTTATGACCCACAGGGTGTGAGATAGGCAGGGGCTGTTAACAGTATCAAGACCTCAGCTCCCATTAGTTCCTTGCTGAAAAGCCACAAAAGCCGCGTGGACTTGCACCCCTAGTTTCCTAGGAAACTTTTCTCTGTCACCCCGGCTGTTCCAAGGTGCCTTGGAAGTATGTAGCTGCAGAAAGCAGTTTTGAGCTGATAAGCTGTGACCAGTCCTGTCAGTCTCCCAAGAATCCTCCCCACATCTAGAAACTTCTATGATAAAATGGAGTACGCTCATGACACTCATCCCAAGTAGTTACTGCAGTCTACCAAATGCATTTAAATTATCTATAGCAAACACATGGCATAAGGGCTGGTACAAGGCTAATATCTATTTATTAAAATAAATAAATCACTCAGGAAAATCTCACAGCTCTCTTGGGATAAAGGTGAGTTTTCACCATCTTCAGTAGCTCTAGTTTCAGGATCCACAGACACCTGGCTTCTAGAAAGTGAATCCCATCATCTTCCCAGGAAGAGAGAAAAGTTAAATCCATGGAAACTGCTGACACCTGCAAGTTGTTTTCTGTTTTAATTAGGAAAAACCCCAGGAAGTCTGAATCCAGCAGGTAAATGATTAGTTTTCAGAGCAATGATACTTTTGCATGTATATAGCAGCTTTCACTCAAGCAGCTCAAATTAACAACGTGGTTGCGTAGATCTAACACAGCTACAGTTTCAGGTGTTTTTAACCAGGAATCTAGAAGCAGACTTCTTGTTGTTCGAGAAAATTGCCAGAAAATTTTTGAAGGGCACAAACAGGAGGAATTCTAGTCTCATGTACCTTTCAAAATACAGGAATTACCACAGCAGGGTCCTCTACCAGCATGTTCAAAAGGGAGGGTCCCTTTCACAGATCAAGGCTTCTTGTAGTAGATAGTTCTCTACTATTACTTTCAGCCAACTGTTATTCTGTCCTACCCATCCTGAACAGGATTTGCAAAGAAAAACAGGACTATTTATTTTAATTAAAAATTATTTCATTTTGTAGAATCTGAAGTAGTAGTTATGCAGACCTCTTTTGATATCCATACGTATATAAAAATGTGCAGCTTTATATTGCCAGTACTGTATATTTATGACATTTATTCTCAGTAAAACCTTTGGGTTCCTATAGTAACAACAGGATACTACCTTAGCACTCCTAAAGTTAATGAGCTGTCTCGCTAGGAGCAAACCTCACACCTCTTTTTGTCATTAAAATGTGTGCCACCTTCAGCACAGGGTCTGCACACCTCTATTCACAGCATCACAGGAGGGTTGAGTTTGGAAGAGACCTCTGGAGGTGACCTGATCCAGCCCCCCTGCTCAAGCAGGGCCACCCAGAGACAGTTGCTGAGGACCATGTCCAGCTTCCTTTTGAATATCTTGAATATGTTTGGTCTTTAAAATGCAGACACCACTCACCCTACCTGACAAGTGTGTTATGAAAAAGAATGATGTGCTCAAAACCTAATATAATAAAGAGCTGATAAGCACCTCAGAAAGACAATATGGTTTGGAGTAATTTATCCAACCTAAACATTACTTTCACTGCTTCCTTAGGAGAACTTCTCAAAAAATAGCATAAGCAACAATAGACTGCAACTCTTTAAATACATCTCCATACACAGGAATGTGCACTCTAATCCACGAGACTCCTAAGTATGCCAGCATACCTGCTCTTAGCTTTGAGGCATTTGCTAGTGGCCTTTGACATATCACAGATATTTTCTATCAGAAAAAAGAAAGAAGTTTATCACATGATAGTGTCACAACATGAATGAGGGAAAGCATTAACCCAATGTTTGCCATAACTATATTTCCATCCCAATTAAACTTTCCTAAATACTCAGGGGAATTTCAAAGCAGTTTGCAGTGATTTAACTCTGCAGCTCGCACTGACATTTCTGGGAGTCGGATGATAAATCCCTTCACATTGCTCTGAAAGTTCCTCAGCGTGTTGGAGGCATGCGTCAAAGTCAGAAGAGTTCTCCTAATGAGCCCTGCTCCCTTTGATGTTTCTGCTGGATAGTGTTTCTGGCACTGAATGAATATTTTAGATGTCTTATGCAAAAAAAGTCAAACAGTTTTCACCTTTGATAACCACACATCTTACTTTAAAGGCTCTAACTTCTAAATACCGGCGATGAAAGGTGATTCTTTTATGTCCTTTTTGCCATTGAGAAGTAATGCTTTTGTTATTAAAAATGAATAACGTTTCACATTTTCTAACCTTAGTATACATTAGTCAACCAATGGCATCGAGGTTAGAAATCAATATATGAAGTTAAGCAGTGTTAATGCAGTGTATAGCTCATTTCTCAATTCAAGCTGTTTTAAAACCGAGCACACTCAATTTCATGTAGTCATTTGAAAAAGCCTATGGAGAAAATATCTGGAATTTAAAGGAGATTCACCCAAGATTTTGCTGAGCCAAACTTCTGAATGCAAAGTTCAATTGACATGTCTGATTCTAGTATGCTTAAGTACAGTGTTTGCAGTTCACAAACAGTAAAATTTAAAGAGAGAGGACATCAGCGATATTGAAAATCAGTGCCTATCCGACTTTACCAGGATGCACTTGCAAAGAACAGAGCAGAAAATATCCAGCCTCTTTTACACAGTTAGGGAGACATCAGAAATTCTTCGCAATGGAAAAAGGTTGCATATACATAAATTTAAAAGACCTAAAGAGCAGGAAAAATATTTTTCCTGTTGCTGTTTTTTTTTGCCCCATGTTTGCAAACCTTCCCTTAGTTTTAGGAAAGAATGACAGCCCCTGAGGTTTTGAGATGCTCATTTAATCTCTCTTTACTGGTCTCAAAGTGTGGTTTGTCATTTTCAGCCCTGCACTGGGCATCCCACCAGCTCACTGGCATAGGCCAAACTTCCGAAAAGCACTGCTGCAATCACAGTCCAGGACATGATTCGGCCACTGCTGCCCAGTCCCATGGCTCATTAAAAGCTGCCACGGCTCATTCATTGTTGCTGATTTTATTTCAGATGTTGCATTCACAGAGATACACCAAACATAGGAGCTCACTGAGACCCTCCATCAAGTTTGGGAAGTACAGCAAAACGTCAGAAGATGATAATTTTGATTTTCAATTATGAGGTGAATTTTTGAATGTCAAACTATCCAGCACTGATGAGACATTATGAAAGCTAGATTTCGTCTTGCAGTATGCCGTGTATTCTCTGAGTATGTTTTGTGTCATATGTGGCATATGTGGCATATAGGGCAGGCTGCTCTAGTGTTTGGCAACCCTGCCCACAGCAGGGGGTTGAAACTAAATGATCTTCAAGGTCCTTTTCAACCCAGGCCATTCTATGATTCTATGATATGTGACAGACAAGCAGAGTGTAAAATTGTTCTTCTCCATCACTGTGACCGATATTGCTAGGTGTACCTGTCAATGTTTTAGCTACCGTCTGAACTAAGTGCCATTACCTACATAACCAACCTTCTGCTTTCCATTTTACTTCCCTAAGCTCATATCTCAAAGTGTCCCACTGCATCTCCCTGCCTAACGAGGAAGAGCAAACAATCCAGAATGCATTTAGTGCCTTCCTCTCACAAAGAAACAAGACTGCTTACAAACTCCAACCCTAAACTGCATTTACATTTGGCAAGTTCCCAGCAATACAGAGCACTGCCAACAGACAACAAGAAAAAAATGCTGTACTCAGCAGAAGGTAAAAAGGGAGGGCTACTGCAAAAAGCAGCTTAATACTATTATCCAACCTGGAGCTTGACAAGGACACAAGAGACCCAAATTAAACATAATTTCAAAAAAAAAAAAAAATCTGTATCATCTGGCATGTGAAACAAGAAGCTTAAGCACTTAAGCACTGCAGCACCAGTGCAGAGCAGTCACGAGTCTAAGGCACTGAGTAACAATGAATTTTAGTATTTCTGCAGTAACAAGCACTTGAACCACAGCAAATAAATATGGGAGTGGAAGACACTCCCCACAAGGTATCACAACTATTGCCTTTAATTCTAATGCATTTCAAGACATTAGCAGTTGAAATGGAATGTAAATAACCATCTTTCACAGGGCCCCATGTAGAGCCAAATGTTCATATTTGGGCATAATTCCTTGATGACAGAGTCATCAAACTGGCTCTGAGTTAGAGTAATTGGGAATTCTTTGCATCACAACATCTATAGCGGGAAAATCCCTTTACCTTGGATGACCCTTCTGCATCATATCAAAAGCCCTGGCATCCCTCAGTATGCTTTAGGCATAATGCACACAAAAACCGTAAGAACATAAAGCTGGCACATTTAAACTCAAAAGCTTTGGAACGAAAACACTATGATTTTCAGCATATATGAAATGAAAAATCGATTGTCAGCAGACATTTCATTTGCCACTCATTCCCTCCTTTCAGCCATCCATTCTGACGCAGTCTATAAACTCACGATCTGCTATTTTTCCAACAAGATTTTGACCCATGCCATACTCAAACACCTGCTGAGGAAAAACTCAGCCTTAGCAGTTAACATTTGGCAACATTTTACACAACCGACAAAGGGGTTAAGCTCAAAATAGAGCAACAGTTCAGCCTGAAATCATTGCACTGTAATTAGCATCAAGAAGACAGGAAGCCTTTAAAAACAGTCTGAGCTGTGTCTGAGACAAAGCTGCATCTGCAACAGGTAATCTACATGGAGTTGTACTGCTTCTCATAATGACTGCTTTTTCTACTACAACCAACAACATTCATTCGGGTAGTGACTATCACGGCAAAACAAGTGCAAGCTTAGAAACAATCTGAGAAACTACAGTAAACAAAAGTTAAATTGTTCTTATCTGCCACCTCTAATCGCATCAGCCTAGGAGCATACAACTGCGGGGACTGGAAAGAACCAAGTCCAAGCAGGTTGTGTGAGCAGGACTGTTGCTCTTAGTTCTCCAGAAAAGGATTTAGCTTTGGGGGAAAGAGGAGAGCAGTGGATGTTGCTGGCCAGCAGATGCTCGCTGACAAACCGATCAAGTACCAGACCAGGGGACGTGGAGCTGGACTGGCAACTGGCCAGACCACGGGCTCAAAAGGTTGTAACTGGGGGTGTAAAGTCCAGCTGGAGACCAGACACCAGTGGGGGTGCTCCATGGGATCCATTTTGAGGCTGGTGCTGTTTAACATCTTCATTAATGACCCAGTCATTTTGGAAAGTATTTTGCCCAGGGACAAAGTGGTTTTCTGCTATTCTCTTAAAAAAAAAAAGGAAGAGAGGGAGAGAAAAAGAGGGAGGGAGACTGCATGAGCAATGAGACTTGGAAAAAGGAAGCGCTGAGCTGAGAAAAGTTCTAGTTATTGAAGCACAGCTCCACAATACAAATTTTCTATCATTTTTAAGGCTAAAAAATCTTCTCATTATTACATCATTTGCATCATTATTGTTTTTAGCAAAAAGTTTAAAACATCAAATGTATCTAAACTTTCAGTTCTAGTTTACAGTCACATTTTATTGTAGATCAGTTTCTGAAACACTGATTTTAGTTTTGCTTAAAAAGGTATAGCTAGATTTAAATTCTTAGTGAATGCCCTTAACTCAGGACAAATCACATTTAAACTAAACTCCGATTTTTCCACTGGTTTAACTAAACTAATTTAAAGTATTTGTGAAACTGGAACAATCCTGAATGTCTGTGAGATGATCTGGGTGCCTAAATCTCAGTGAAATCTAAGGGAAGGCAACCTCTAAGTGACTTCGTACCTTTGTCAATTTTATCTCAGACCTCACCTACACTTCCAATATGTGCTCTATGCATCAAGAATGATCAAATGGACAAGATACTACTTGAATAGGTACATCTTTGTAGCCTGTTAAAAACTGCTAAACCTCCTAAACACAGGATTTAATCAGAGCTGTACCTCGGGCGCTCTTTGCCTCTAGGAAAGAATAGCTTTTAGAAAATTGCCAAAACAGTATTTATTAAATCCCTTGCTAAAAGAAGCTTTTAGTTTACCTTGCAACAGATTAGGACAAGGTCGCATGCTTTAGTCCTCAAATGTTTTTTTCAGGCTGTTTATTTCGACACAGCAGTTGCCAGGTTGATTTTGGATTACAGCCTGGTTAATCTCTGCTGCCTTAGAGCACTGGGCTTTTCCTCCTCACTCCATTCTCCCAAATCCTTACAGCTAAACCTTACTCTAGCAGACAGTTAAGTGTCTGTCATAGTGCAGAGTGTTGGTCAGCTTCAGCAAACATAAAATAATTCCTCTAATAAACCAAAAGAAAGAATTTAATCTTTATATCATGTTTTTCTAATACAGCCTGTTCTCACTATTTTCACAAAAGGCCACTGATGTCACTTTAAATAGAGAATATATTTTGGTGTACGATTTAGTGTGATTTACCTGAAGGGGAGATTTGAGTACAAGGCACGAATATGCAAGGCAGCAGCAGTTGCTCGCTCTTCCCAGTTTCTGACAGCTATCATAGTTATGGTTAGAGCTCCTTTGAAAGCTACTGAGATCATGTAATAATCTGTCACTGGGTCCCGTGTCTTCAGCATCTTCCAAAGTAGCGTTGCCGTACTTTGGGATAACACACGCTACGAGAAGGAAGACTGAAGTCACGTTCTGAGGAGGAGTCGCTCCTGTTATGGACGGCATGCTGAAGATATTAAGCCTAAATATTCCAGTCTGGTATTGCAGCTGATTATCACCTACACCTATTTTAATCAAACACAAAGACCTTTACAGCACCCATTAGAACTAATGATATAGGATAAATATGAAAGAGCACAGTCTCACCACTACTAAGACAGATGTCAGGCACATGTTACAAGTACCTCAAGGTAATACAAAAGTGGCTATTAGCTGTTATTTCAATAGCAAGACTGTTTTCTTGGCTGTGAAAAGCATGAGTTTGCACAAAATGCAACAATTTTCTATTCTAAATCTGATTTTTAAAAGTACTTTACAACTCCTGCAGAGGTAGATCATTAAGCTACAATGCCTTTAACAGATTGTGTCATGATTAAAGCTTTAAAAAAACTTCTTTCCTATTTCAAGAAACTTCCTGAAAATTCAGAAACTTTCCTATCACCACTCAGATGAAACAAAGCCCTCCTAAAGTTTTCATGCACCAAAAACCCCAAAAGCAGAATCAAAAACAAACCCCAAACAGGAAAAGATATAGTATTTCTTCACAAGCAAAAGGATATTTGCACCTGCCTGGGAGCGAACTGGTTCATGTCCTTACTGTGCCAATTTCCTACATCACAAGTAAAAATGCTTTAGGTGTCAGATTGCTTGTTACTTTATGGCATGTCTTCTTCTTTTCTGCCTGTTTTCTTTTTGACTGCAAAATCTGGTCCAGAGATATCTTTTTTGATTTTTTTCCCCCCATAACTGTAATATTCCCAAGAAAATGTCTGCTTTCAATAATTCAAACATATCTGACAAAATAAGTTTCATGGAAAATAATAATTCCTGAGCAGTTCTAGTAACGTGTGCTGTAAAAAGAAATACATAAGCACTGAAAACTTAATTACAGAATCTCCCAGGGAAAAATTGTTTCCTTCTTACAATGTGCAGGGGCGTGCAGAGAGAACCTCTGCTATAATGGATGGGGGTTCATATGCACACAGAATTGCTACAAATATATTTTTAAAACAGAACAAAAACATATGCAGAAAGAAAAAATCAAACTGATGCCTTAAAAAGGTTCTGTTTAAGTTGTATCTAAAAATGGACAGAACTAAGCAAAAACAGGGTTTTCTTAGGTCACTATATAGGTAAAGAACTTGGTTCAGATTAGCCTGTGGTATAAAGAGTGCGTCAACCTGGGTCATAATCTGAACATCAGTAAAAGTCATTATTAAAATATGTAAACACACATCTTTCATCAACTCATTTTTTAAAGCTCCCTCGGGACCTTTTTGGACTCTGATATTTTCTCCAGGACCTCATTATGTGTGAGAGAGTTACCTGACAAGCACCAGCCACAGGAAGATGCTTCTTCCAGAAAAATATCTGGCAACATAAGGTCCCCATGATAGCCCCAGTTGCTCTTTGGCTACATCTGTACCAATAAATTAAAAATACTCTGACCTGTTCTCTATCTCTGGAGCCAAATCCCCTGGAATGGTCCATACAGAAATCAGGAAATCTCCAGAACTGAGCTGGCCACATCTAATGTGCCTATTGGGGATGCTCATATTCAGTCTCAAAACACACCCAGGAATTGTCTGAGAAGGTAAAGCTAAAGCTGTGCCAGAGACCAAGAGAACTTACAGAACCTTTAAACAACTATGGTCCTGTACATGTGCCTGCAACCTGTCACTGTTTAATTTAATAAATTATAGGGGCTGCTTTTGCATATTGTTGAATTATTTGAAGTGCCACATGAATGAGTCAGTGTCACGGTTTAATGGGTCACACACATATAGGAATGGAGCGTTTCACAGTTTGACAGATTTCTATGGTTCAGCCTTATCACTAGGTAAAATTTAAATTAGTGCATTTTTTCTAAAACACAGATTTATGAAACTAGGACAAAGCTGCAATAGAACCAAGACAGTATTAAAATTACTTTTTACATCAGACATTGACTCAGCCTAAATGGCTCCTAAAGTAGGATAAATATCTTCTGCAATATACCCCTGACTATTCTGGGAGTTAAATACTTCTCAGTCCTGCTGTGAAAGACCCCCTGGTGTGACCTTCAACATGCTGATGCAATGACATATCACAATCAGTCTACTGTTCATAAGTATTCTCTATATTCCTCCCAAAAAGCATTTTGTTTCCCATAAAGAAGACACAAACGAGAGACATAGCAGTAAGAAAAGGTACTCTCTTTTTTCCACCCGATATACCCAACCATGTTAGCAATGCTGAATTAGGAAACAGAATTCTAACTTCTGCTGTGGCTGATATACCAGTTACAACAGGGACACTGGAGTTGCTTTTTTTGAAACTTCTGCCCATACTTTTCCATTCCTTGCCTTGAATTATTTTTATGTGTGCTCTGAGCTACAGGAAACCTAAATTCCTTTTCCCAGGAGCACCATGAGATCTTGCAGAGCTGTCAGTTATTTCACAGAATTTGTTAATTGTTTGTTTAGTCTAGAGGGAAGACTTTTATAACACTTTGGTTTAAAGAAGGCTTCCAGGAGCATGATTCCTTATTATGATAGTGGCTATATCACAGCTTATTGTATTTCTTATCACCTCCTTTGATAAAAGAAAATAGCTTATTTTAGAACAAACTTTCTGTGGCATTGAATAGAATGTATAATCCCTGCTTCAGGGCTTGCAGGGGCTCTAGAGATCAGCAAATATTCATTGTCACAAACTGATATTAATGCAGCATTTTATTTGAGAATTTCAATGCCCAGAAGACAAAAGACATTCTTCAGTTCCCTAGGGAGGGGAAGGTTATATACCGGTGTCTGTTCTACATCTAGCACTTCACAGTTAACATGGTTCTGTCAGGGTCGTTCAGAATAGGAACGATCAAAACGAGGACATCAAAACCTGTGCTTGAAGTTGTACTTTGCAGTGCGAGAGGAACAAACTTTGCTGCAATATTAGATTCATACCTGTTCAAAGTATTAGTTCAGATTTTGCTCTGCTTTCACTTACAAATCCATCCCGGATGATAGAAGAGCCTAACTGGTGTCTTCCAGTTAATGGAGATTTGTTCTTGGAGGAAGGTTTAGTGAGCCCATGCACAAAACCAAACTCCAGTGGCAGGGCAAAATTACTAAAAAGTTCTCTGCAGGGGAGAAATTCAACATCTGTGAGGATTGCTGTGCTCCTGCTGCTTTAATAACAGTCAGAGCTGACTCCACTACTCTGCCCAGCCTATAAAAGGAAAATCCTCATTACCTGTTAAAGAGTCATTCTCTTATATAAACAGATTACTCAGGATGTATTTTGATAGTTGTATTTCCACCCAGTGGAGAAGACAGTATGTTTAAACATCCAGAAAATATATTCTACCCACGTGCCTTCTTGCAATGGTTAGCAAAACAGAAGTCACAATAATCACCAGTGCAAGCATCTCAATGCTACTTACCAACAGGCTTTTCAGACCTGGCAAAGCTTTATCACCTGTAAGGCAGGAGATGGTTGAATTCCATCAATGGTGAATTTAAAAAGACAATCACCTGCAAAATCCTCGCAGTCAAAAAATTCATTCTTATGTTTTTTTCAATACATTTGTACTACATTTATCTATCTGCTTAATGCATCAGTAATACACTGCTTCATCACCCGAACACCTGAATGCAGAGGAAGCAGCACTGCTTCATAGCCACTACAAACAAAAGTCAATGCTATTCTGAAAAAAAAAAAAAAAAAGGGCTTTGACTTTTATTGAATTCTAAAAATTACTTTTTTTCATTTTTTATTTTTAAATCATACAAGAAACACATTAATCTAACTTTGGAAGCCAATAGACCTTGCTTGCATGAGGGAAAAAATCTGTTGAAGGGCTGTTATATTTTGTCAGAAGAAAATGGAAACAAATAATATTGTTTCATACCAATTTAAGGTTGATGGGAATATTGGAATTCCTTGTATCCTCTCCCATGAGTTACACAGACTTCTAGTAAATTACATCGTGTTCAGCACAGCCTCAGATTGGGAATTACAAACAATAGACCAAAAGCCTCCAGCTATCAGCCGTATAATAGTAAATATGATTTGCAGTAGATGCTATTTTTCTAAAATTGTATTATTTTTAGCTGAAGAATGATGTGTACAAAATCTTTTTTCATTTTCCTTATTTTATAGAATAGGGCAAAAGTCAAATAAACGCTTCACTGAGCAAATGGCGTATATATAAAATGGCAACAAGTAATTATCTGCAACCGTATCTTAGAGAAATAACACATTTGCTATTTTTGCCATTTCCTGCTGTATACAAAATGTCTCAATATTTAGCTGTGATATGTCAGCCACATTCACTGACCAGATACTTTCTAGACAGCTCCCTGAAAGGATAATTGTCCTCTTTCTTTTCTACAGACTGCCAAGCTCGAATAATGTTTACAGGTTTTGACAGACACCTTACAAAATAAAATTAGTGTTTGCTGGAAGTAGATAGAGCACAAGTTATAAATGACTGAGAAGTCTTGTTCTATATCTGGTCTTCAAATTGGGTTCCAAACACCTAAGGAAGGTAATTGTTTTTACACAACAGTTTAAGCAATAAAGACTGAAAATTGATGAACAGATTTACTTACATGATTAGCAATAAATTTTAAAAAAAAAAAAGGACATTTTTGCCAGTTACTTACATGATTAGCAATAAATTTAAAAAAAAAAAAGGACATTTTTGCCAGTAAAGAGTGTACGAGTGATAGTATTTTTAATATCTAGAGGAAGTTGTTATTTTCAGCCACCAAATATTTCCCACCAGGTTCAGTGACTCAGTTATAAGTAATGAGGACCAAGAAAATAAGGCAGGGACTGCAGTCCAGAACTAGTGCTTTGGCTGTCTGCTACGATATTGGAAATGGACATGAAATATCTTCAATATCTTTTTTCAGATGTGATTGACAGGTTTAATTTGTTTAATGTACTCCTTAGTTATAGGAATAGCAATAATGCAGTGGAAGGATGCTGCACAGCATAGTTGCCGTGGCAACAAAGCAAAGCTAAGGCATGAATCATGAAGGGACCAGACAGAGAGAGTGAGGTCTCTCTTGGCATGAGAGAATGTGAAGTTTTAAAAAAAAAAGGCAAATTGTCGCAATATAAGATGACACTCGTCTGCAACATTGGCAATATCTAGAATAGATGACTTCAAACATCCAACATTACAATCCCAAATTTGTGAACACTGACAGGCACTCTGCAAATCGTGGCTTTCATTTGGGAAAACACGGAAATTAACAGCCTAAATGAGCGGGATAAACCAGGACATCAGCACCCGCTCTGGTGCCTTCTTAACATCTGCAAAAATGAAACCTAAAGGAAAACAGATGTCACCTTTTTCCTGTCACACCTCTTGCCCTGCACTGCATGCTCTGACACAGGTGAAGTTCTCAAACCTCCCACTTGCTGCCAAGCTGCCATGTATTCTTCCTAAGGTTATGATACGTAAACACAATTCTCAATGCTCTCCTTCCAAAGCAAGTAATATTTTTGACAGATGTAACAGCTTCCATTTTCATTAGTTTCATAACCACTGGAAAGTGCCAGAAAAACATGCCATATTTGAGAGAGCAAATTTTTATGGCAATACTTTTAGGCCCCACTTGTATTTCCTTGTAGCAGGTGCTTCCTCTGCTTCCTTCATTGGAAATCAAATGTCAACCAGAAATGCCAAGCTTTGCATGCTAATGACTTAGAAATAATTGCAATACAGCACAGTTACAACTGTGTAAACTCTAAAGCACTCAAGACAGCCTTCTGGAAATACCTAAATTCCCCCGTGTTTCATTAGTGGGACTGTTTCTGTGATGTTGGGTGGCTGCACAGCAGAGTCAAACCTCCCAGTGGTGCACGTGCCAGCTGGGCTTCCTGAGGCACCAAGTCAACCCAGACACAGTGACACTGTGCAGGGAAAAAATGACCCTGTCTCAGGGAAGGAAAATGACTGACCTTCTCTCGGGAGCGGTACTGCTCCACAGTGAGGCCAGACATCAGCAGAGGATGAGAAGAAATGTCATGTCAAGTAGCAGCCAGCTGACGCGGACCTTTGTAGGCCAGATGAAAAGGAAAGGAAAGAGGTTTTGATTCAACACTTGAGTGTCATTATTTCTCATTGCACCTGCAGTTTGCAACAGAACAGTTTGTTTCCACTGTGTCTTCATTGGAAGTTTGGAACCACACCCGGTAGAAAGGAAACAATCACAATTATGACTTACAATGTAATTATTTGTGCTGTAGAATTTCTTTTCATTAAAAAAACATCTGCCCTGCTTTTAAGCACAAGTGTACCTTTGTTCTTGGAGCACTTTATATAGTTTATGTAGTACTAAAGCTTGAGAGGTCTTCTGGTCACTTCGCACATGGCTTTATGAGGCACAATAATATCACAATTAATATTTCCTCCATATATCTTTTTACCAGGAGTGAAACTGGATCAATACTGTAAACTTCAGCCTGCTGCATCTCTCCATTTAATGAGTACAACGAGCTGCATTAATCACTGCACGGTCAAATTGATAGCACCAGGCATCCTTGAAATGTCTCTTGATATTTAGCTACTACCATTTTGGAGGGCAGTGGAGTTCATTCTATAGCAACCATGACAAAAGTGTCTCTGCCAGGAGTCCCCCGAGCACAACAACTCACTAAAATCCAATAACTCTATAGGCTATACACTGTTAACATTTTATACCCGCTTCTCTTTCAAGGGTTCAGTAGCAGCTTGACACCATTAAGCTGGACAACAACTATTTTACCTGACCACCGTATCCTTTTCCACACATGAGATGCCTAGGTACAGCATGATGAAATCCTTTACCCCAAAATCACTAAGCAATACCCTTAACTAAAAGTATGACATACGTAAAATTATAAGTGGACAACACGTTCCTGTGCATGGGCAGAATCAAGCAGAGTCAGTACCAAGACCCCAAAGGCCTTACCTCAAAGATTGAGCTACTTCATCCTGTACACAAAGCACAACAGAGTGCCAAACAGACAGAAAAGGAATGTTCTGGAAACCAAAGCCACTGCTGGCCATGACTGGAACATGCAAGAGTGAACTAGTACAGTTTCAGCTTGCAAGAATGATTTTTTTAGTGTGGTAATAATTTGGAGGATATTCTACAGTTAGCCATGGGATCATCATAATACATTTTATGTGCTTTAAAATTAGTTTTAGTCATTAGCATTACAAATCTATAGTTTTTAAAATGTGTCACTTATGTAAACAAATATAAATGAACTTAACAGTTAAAGTATGTGCTGTTAACTCTACTAATCACTGAGAAAACCTGCTTTTCAACGATTTCAAACAGAGAAACCATACTGTACTAGACATGCTCAGCCAGCAGTTTGATAAAACAACTTTACAAAACATAAGCAGCACAAATCTTCAGCTGAAGAAATGTCTGCCTATTGTACCTTATCATTTTAAGCCTCAATCAAGTCATAATGCTCTACATTTCGATACCTATTTTGTTATCTATTTGTTCCAATAAGATTTCTTAATAAAGTTCACTGAAAATTCAACTTTATTCTTTTGATGATTACCAGTCAAACTACTTTAAAGAACCTAAACAGTAACCTGGCATTGAAATTCATCATGTGCCATCCAATCACTCTGTTTTATTTCGTTCTCTTTTCATTACAATCATGAAAAAATAATAGAAGCACAAACATTTGCAGGAAAAAATTTTAAAAAACAAAACCTGCTAAAAATTAAAGTTAAGTCAACCTGTGTAAAGGCCTAAATGTATTAAGTTATGCTAAAATACTTATTAATAGTGTTGTAATGGATTCGAGTCACAAGCGGACAGTTTAAAAAAATCGAATCAGAATTTATTGAATCGGAAGAAGCAAACGGGCCCTTGGCACGCGAGAGTCACCACTCCCCAAAACACGCGCCGAGCACACCACTGACCCGCTTATATAGGCTTGGTGTTACATAACAGTTGTTAAGCAAGGATCAGAAAATCACCAATCAACACGTGACAACACATGGCACCATTCCCGCCGCATTCAGGATTGGTCCAAATGGACCAATGGGTGGTCTTAAATACTGTCCAATCAGTTGTCAGAGCCGCTGTCCAATCAAATGTGCAACTTCTCAATCCCTGCTCTTGCCTCAAGCTCAGGCTTCTTACTCCCGGAGTTTCCAGAATGTTCCATGGCTCTTGCTCAGTATCTAGGGTTACAGTTCCTTTGTTCAATGGCTCACTCGGTCTAAGGGGCAGCTGTATTCAGTCCTTCATTTGCTTGTCTTATAACAAGTAACAGCATTCAACAGCAATAACAGATAACAGCAATAACAGATAACAGTACCAACTTTTACAGACAAAACTACTTCACTTCAGTTATATGAGGATCGTAGATCCGAACATTAATTTTTAACCTCCGACAATGGTAACATTGTCTCATATTCACACGAATCACTGTTGTTTAATATACCACAATAGCAATTTATAAAGAATTAAAGGTGCTGCTTTCTAATCACAAGTAAAACTACAAGGCAAATATCTGTTCTCATGTCAACACAACCGTTACACACTTTTCAGTGTTCCATACTACACTAATATCTCTATATATTGGGCTTGTTCTTTACAATGAGACAAATGTAAGATACCTCTTTTTTTCAAGTGGTGGTAAATAGTGTCTGTTATTTAGAAAATCTTTCCTTTGGAGTTTTGGTCAGATTTGAAGATAATTACACACCTAAAATTAATTGTCAAAGCACCTGCCTCTTACTTTTCAAAATTTGTGCAGGGAACTTACCTGTAAAAATAGCTTTAAAGAAGCGTTTCATTCACCAGCTTTGGTGAATTTCCTTTGTTCACTAAGTTTAAGCGAAAAATAAATGTCAAATATTTTTAAAATTATTTCTATGTAATTAAAGCAATTTTAGGATTAAAATGCACTTAAATTAGAATGCCATTTGCATGCATACAGTTGCACAAATTCTAAGTAAATAAAATTAAGAAAAAAATTACCCACCTAATGAAAATACAAAAATGAAGCCTCTGGATAAATCCTACACCTATGTAACTTGGCATTCTTTTAAAAAGAAGCATAACTTTGAGTACTTGGGTGCAAATAAAATTTTAAAAATTCTGTTCACTGATAAATAACCTTTATGGTGGGGGGGGAGGGGGGAAGGATGAAGCATATAGTTTTAACTAAGTTTTCCAAGAAATCTTTCAGGGCAGTAATAGCTGTGCCCCGTGTGTGCGTGTGGAGCAGAGCAGGGCTGTGAAGCCACTGGCCATGCAGCTATGCAAATACAACGCTGTAAGTGTCTTTTTCTTTCTGCAATATAGCAAATATGGGAGGGTAGCATCTTCTCTTTTGTTTCATTATAACTGAAGTGTTTTAAGGAGCCCATGACGTTCCTGGGTCTGCTACATTTTCTCATCACTACAACGCTTTGGCTTCAGACACACAGGCAGAAGGTTATTGCTTTGCAAGTACATGGTATTTTCCTGAAAATTACAAAAAAAAAAAAAGGGGGGGGGGGGGGGGGGGGGGGGGGG
>NW_010117924.1:27817-65879 GCF_000699245.1 Pterocles gutturalis
ATCATGTGAGGCCTCAGAAAACTTCACTTAAGAAAGTTTAAGTTACAACCAACCTGTGCTTGAAAACACCACTTTACCACTCCCACTCTTGTAAAGGTACACCAGCTCCTAGAAACGCCAGCTGAAGCGTAAAGACAAATGAACACCATCCTGCCAAGAGAAACCTGCAGCATTGTGTCCCTGCCTGCCGGGGCCAGCTCTGCCAGTGCAGCTCCTCCAGCTGCCAGAACAGGAGATGAGCATGCCAGTCTAGCTGCTGGATAATGAGGGATCCGGTCATGATTCCCCACCTCTGCTCCACACCACCCAAGAGAGGCACAATCAGCACTGGAGTTGAAGCAGACACAAGGTCCTTTTGTGTCTGCCGGTTGCTTAGCTTGAAAATTAAAAGAAGCTATTGACAGCAATTTATATGCACCAGGATGGCTGCGAGGGGAACTCGACTGTGCTAAATTGCAAGTAATCATTCACCGTTCTGTGACAGCTTAGCAGAACATAATCACAAAATTTAAAAAATAAGATTGGAAAAGAGGATGAGAGGACATCAAGTCCTTCTCTCTGCTCTTGTCACAGAGATTCTATTTATAAGCTTTCCAAGATAATCTCTGTTTGGCGATGGGAATTTAAAAGTGCCAAAGACACTATGGTTACCTGCAATTTCTACATGCAGACATGCGCATTAAAAACAGATCTGCTCGTGACAGTTTAATCCAAAATATGTATGTAAACCTAACATCCTTCTCATTCCATAGTAGAGAGAATGCCACTTTGATAGATAATTGCATGCACTCAGATGGATAAAAGACTAAATTTTGTAGACTGGGCTTCACTTTTCTTATCTTTATGTTTAAAGTTTTCTTTGTGCCAGCAAAACCCCACTTTTCATACATGTCCTTTCTGCAGAATGTCCACATCCAGAGCTAAATACATATTTCTTGTTGGCCTGTGCTCCAAAAACCCCATTATCTTAGGAAGGGGGTTTCCCTTCTTCTCTTCAATTGCGATTTGAAAATATTTCTTGTCTGTTTCTCTTATCTTTTCAGCTTTAAATCAATTTCAGCAGCTTGAGAAAAATGTGGATACTCAGTGCAGAGATGATGGTGTTGGCAAAAGGCTGAAATATCATATTGGAGAGAGGCAGGTACCTGAAGAGAGGGAGAAAAAGGGAGGAGACTGAAAGCAGAAGGAAAAGAGGAAGAGGTGTACATACACTACACACATAGTGCAGGTAAAGATAAAACCATGCCATATACAATAAGCTCTGTAGTATTTTGTGCTAAACAGAAACATGACAAGCCACGTTCAATGGAACAAATCCCCTTTCCAGGAGCAACACTAATCCCTAAAGCCTCAGACATCCGAGAGACTCCACACATCGCTGTTGAGCTACAACAGCAGAACAAAACACGTCTTTTTAATTTTGTGTGTCTCACCCTGTATGAATAAACTCATTTAAATTGCTGATTCCCTCACCAACACACATTCACACACATTATTTATTGTGCTTATACCATTCTCAGATAGCAAATTAAGGTTGAAAAGATTTCTCACATTTGACTTCAATTCATCTCACTTTCCTGCTCAGCTGATAAAAGCAAGAGGGAAGGAGACATTTCACCTACCACCTCTTGCTTATTCCTTTTAAAATGACAAATGAAACAGACTTAAATACATTCTGGATTACTGTGCAGAAGAGAGTGCTTTTGCCACCAGCGCCTGAATGAGACAGAAAGCATCAACCACAAATATCTTCTTATATGAGTTTCGGTATTACCCAGATGGTACCACTAGTCAGTAATTAATTTGAGTGAAATAAACGGTATTTTTCCACAATCTCAAGATGGAAGAAATATCAGAGGATAAATATCTTATATATAGGCATTTATACTCTTACAGTGAGCAGTCATTATGTATTTTACTTCATATAAAAGAGATTTTACCCACCCGCTCTCTTCTGCCTTTATTCACAACTTTCCTCACGTAGCTGCTCCCTTACCTACCGTGATTGCAATTGGTGCCACAGAACAGCATACCAAAGAACTTACAGGAGGAAAATTTATTGCCAAGGGCAACAACAACAGATACTTACCAATAGTACAAGTGAAACTAATCACATTAACCCTTATAATTACTATTGACACTGAGTACAGCTGTGAGCCAAATTGATCACACGAGGGTGCCCGCGATGGCATTGTCACAGCTGGTGTCTTGCAGAGCTCGGGAGGCAGGGGGGGAGCGAGTCGGAAGTCACTTTGCATCCAAGTCAGCATGACGAGGATAAAATATTGTCTCCTGAGTGATGTTTGTATAAAGTGAAGGCAAAGCAAATCCTCAGCAAAAACCCTGAGACCTCCAGATCCAGTCGGTGAAGGAAGAGCCTGCCTAGCCTGGCTGCACAGCGTCAATAAACAGTGCTAAGCTCTTTTTCCATATCACTGGTAAGAATCTTGTCCAAAGATGTTCTGTCTGACTCCAAAGCCTACATTTCATCACTTTCAACAGAAGTTGAAAGCTACCCTATCTGGAGATGTGCTATCTTCAGCCTAGACACAACTGAATAAAGCACATTTCCGCAGCAGTTATTCTTCTCTGCAATTGAGATATTGATTTGTGAAATATCTTCATGTCTTGCAAAACTGATTTTTTTTGCAAGAGCAAAAAAGCAAAAGCTTCACAGAAAGATTAGCATGGCACAAAGTGGAATTAGAGGGTAGATCTGCATTAGCATTTAATTTGGATGAGTAGACACTTGAAACAAACCTCCTGATGGGCTCTGCTCGCAGTGCTCCAGCTTGCTTCAGCAAGCTGCTCCAGAGCACAACATCTGATCTGTCAGTGAGAGTAAATTGGGATGTGAAGCCACAAATCAGAGCTCATACCAGAGCCAGCCTGAAGTAAAAACAGTGTGGATGCTGGATCCTTAGTACAACTTAACTCTACATCTGGGTCCACACAAGTGCCGACACACCTGACTACTTTTAATTTAATACAGGACCAGACTTAGTTTTGAGGCAGGTCATTCAGGCTGCCTCAGTAACTAAGCATCCACAGGATGTTCGGAAGTTAGTCTTCAACAGGCATAGCCAGTGACAATTAACTCCTTAACTACAGAGACGACCCCTGAAGGTCCAAGAGCCCTTTGCTGAGTAGTGTGAAAAGGAACGCTGTACTGCAGTCTACACTACATTTACACTGAGACCAAATGAAGGTTGTCACCATCACAAATCTCAGCGCAGCAACTATCACAAGAACTTTCACAAGGTACACAGAAATACAGAATCAGAGTCAGAACATGTTTCAAGCCTTCCATACCAAGGACTGTGGTATATGCTTCTTCCTATGGCCTTTCGCAGGTTTTCACTTAAACAAACTCATAAATACTAAAAATCACCTGTGAAGAAAGCATGTAATATATTCACTTGATCAAAAGGTCCTCTTCAGGTCAGTATTCCAATGAATTTTATTTTATTTCATTTTAGAACTTTACAATGGCATCAAAAGCTCACCGGTGGGTAGAAGAGTGAACAATGAAGGAACAGATTCCGTAGAATTAATCCTTTTATAATCTTGGAACAGCAGGACATAATAATATCTTAGGCACATTATAATGTATATTACTTTGTTATACATTTGAAATGCTCATTTATCAAGGCAAGCAGCTTATTTCAGCTGAAATTTTGTAGAAATATTAACTTTATCAATAAATTGGAATAAAGAGTTCCTACAAAAGATCATTCCAAGGACAACCATTTTCAATGTTGAAATCATCCCAACGAGAGATATCTGGGACCAGGAGACACAGACTTTTTGTCTTCTGGAAGAGGAGGAGGGTGCTACAAAGAGAGACCCAAAAATGCATTCGGGACAGAGGCAGATTATCAGTAGCAAGCTACGGAGGCCAAGGGGACAACTCAGGAACTGAGAGAAAGATGAGATAAAGCACTAGATGTTTTAAAGAAGGATGGAAGAATGCGAACATACTTTTGCAGGGCAGAAAGGGTCTATTTTCAGCCTGCTTTTGCCACACTGGAAGTTTCCATGATGGAGAAGAAAATAGCAGTGTAGCAGAAAATGATCGTGACCTCCTCAATGAACCTGACCTCTGCAACAGAATGTGCCAGTGTGATGAGGGAAATGAAGAATCTTAATGAGGTAAGAGGAAAGCTGGTCATCCCAATGCCATGGGGTCCTCCTGAGAGATCAGCTAGAAAGGAGCATTCACCATATTTTGCAAATTTATTTTAATTTATCCTGATTTATATTTTAAAGGAAAAGTAAGAATATTCAGATAGTGACATAATCTATTTGTAAATCTCTTTTCCCCTCACATTTTTCCTCTGAAGAATTAAAATGTACATGCAAATCCTCACATCTGTAGTACAATCCTGGGGCAGGTTGGCAGGTGGCTCAGGAAAGCACCTTGACATAATCACATGTCCCTCAGATCCAATCCTGTGCTACAGACACCTCCTGGCAATCTCACGACTCCATCTCCTGATAACCTGGAATTAGGTTAGGCTGTGCTACAACAGGATCTTCCACCTTTCTCACTCATCTCACACCACACAGACCCAAAGGCAAAGGCTGAGCCTATAGCACTGCATTAAACAGGCCTGCTCTCTGCCCTGAGGGCATATGGCTCTGCGTAGTTTTCATTCATACAGCTATGTTGTTGTTATCCCCAAAACAGGTCTCCTCCATCCTTCAACGGGGACCTGTCCCCTCAGCATTCACACAATTCCCCAAATAATCCATTTTCACTGGTGCGGAGTTGCAAGGGTCTTGACCCTGCCAAAGAGCGTACAAGCATTTAAATAAGGTAGCGGATCATGTGCCAGTTCTCAAATCTGTTCTCTAGCCCCATTTAATTTATTGGTATAGACGTGGCAATGGAAACCACACAGCATAAGATAAGTCCCTCCTGAGAAAAATAGTCAAAAAATTCCCACCTGGACAGATTATCCCACACATGACTTGAGGGCCAATAGAGACAGACATTATTTTCAACATTACCATCCATTTCTCTTTTATCTGTTGTTTCCTTTTTCTACCTCTCTTTCACAGGCAGGGAAGCAAAGCTAAAAATAAAGCCGTTTTTTCCTTGAAAAAAGTTACTTGCTGGTAGCCCTTTTTAATCTCCTTCCTTTGTTCACAGTCAGCGGCTCTTCTAACACAACCTGGATTTGATAGAAGAAAGATAAAGATGGAAGATAAAAACTTCTTACGGTGTGTGCTGCAGGGAGCCCTGAGCGCTTCCCTACTTGGTGGAACCAGGGTGGACTCAGCAGCAGGTAACACCAGCACGCTTAATACAGTGTGGCAGGTCACACCTTTCTGAGCCAATTTACCAGGTAAGATACACACTGGGAACCAATGCAGCCTTAACTGATGAGCATAAACTCGACAGCTCAGTTTTCTTAAGAATATTGGACACAAAAGGTTAGGTGGAATGACTCTCACATGCCCTTCCTATGACAGTGATTTCGGCTTGCAACGTTTTTACAGCATCCTGTCTCCCACAGGAAGACTGGTCAGCAATGAAATTTCCAGTCCTCCCTACTTGTGAAAACAAATTATTTTTCATCTTCTTTACAAGCAAAAAATTGCTTATGTATATTATCATAAAGAATACCAAGTATTAAATTTCTAAGTGTCATAATGTATCACAAAATCCATTCTGTCTAATATTAGTCACCAAAAAGTTTCAGGTAGATGCCTTTTATTTTGTCTAATTTTAGGTGCCAAAAAGTTTCAGGTAGATGCCTTTTATTCTTGTTGAAGAGTCAACAAGCATAGACACAGAGTACAGTAAGACTTTGGTGGGATGAATCCAGGGCCTTGAGACATGCTTAAGAGCGAAAAAAGGAAAATAACTTCTGTACCTCCTGGATTCTCCTAGTTTGAAGTCACAATACAATACAGTGCCACAGTACAAAGATATGATGCCTACAATACATTTGCAGAGATGGGCCACAGCATCCTTCAGAATCAGAGCATCAGAAGATTTAGGCAGATACTTAAAATTCCTCAGGAGCTCTGGGCCAGTCAGACCTCCTCCCACCAACAGGAGGAAGAAAATTCTTCTCTCTGCAAGCTACTCCCCACCCGCAGTCCTAGAATGATAAGACTAACGGACTCCAAGTAATGAAAATAACATTTTTCACAATATTTACTATTCTCAGCTCTGTAGCATCACAAACAGCTCTGGGAAACACTGGAGAAGCTCTCTACTGCATAAACAGAATTTTTTTAACCAAGCACCAATTACAGGACCAGAAACCTACCTGCTTATCTGTAGCTGCCATCACATTAAATCTGATGATAATTGGGTTGAACAGATGTGTAAATCAGGGCAGAATCTGATCTGCCAAATCTCTGTTATTAGTGATGTTATTCACTGCATAAAACTCAAATTGACTTTCAGACTCTGGCTGAAATCGGCATTTCTGCCAACTAAATAAAAAAAACTTCTACCTTAATGCTGTCTAAATTTTGTGTTGGAATAAATAAGGAAAAAATACATAGCCCCTACATTCTTATTTTATGCCACCAAATCGAAGTACATGTATAGCAAATCTCGGAAGAGAGGAAAAACACCACCTAAGCCTGAGCATACAATGTGAACAAACACTGTCATGGAAAAGACTTTCAGCAGTCTTTATAGGAGCCATTATTCAAAGATGGCATTAGCACACGAAAAGCAGAAGTGGGTACCTTGCATATCCTGGTTTTATTCATGATTAATGATGTTTTCTTACCTAGACAGTAAATGTTTAAATCACATTTTCAGTGCTAGAAAAAAAAAGGTCTTGATTATTCTTCTCAGAACTAGCAATTTAAACAATTCCTAGTATTTCAGAAATGTTACTCTAATTTGTCACACAATGTATATTCCTGTCAAATCATCTGTTTTGGTCACCACTTGTGAAACAAGTTCTGATAAACAGTCAATAAGGACCTGGGGGCATGCCTCGCTGTGGCAGGACAATGCACATGTGCTGCCAAGCGTGCATGGCAGGACTGGTACCTCCAGGAGACAGAGCTATCTCACACTTCTTTTTTTTTTTCCTACTCAATAGAGAAAACATATCGTTTTTAATTATAGAGAAAACAAGTCATGCATTTTCAACAGTCTCTGCACAGCAAAAGCCCAAATACATTCCTATTGTTGAAAAATTGAATATTTTTTGCCCCCCATCTGCATCGCCACCTCAGCTACCCCAGGTAGAGCTCCTACGCAGCCCTTCAGCACCTAACCTAGAAAGCAACATAACTCTCAACAAGGAAACCCACACCTAAGAACAGCATTACCAAGCCTTTCCTGTAGTCTGTGAGCCCATTTCTGCTTTCCATCATTTTTTTGCCTTCTTGAGCTCCTGAATATCAGGAGATCAGGTGTGCCAAGCTGCTCAGTTTCGAAATGGCAATGTCGCCACCAGACTCTCTGAATGCAGCTAATCCCAAAACACAGGGATTTGCCTCCAAACTTTTCAGAGGGCAAAGGACATCCCTGCTTGAACCCAGCAGTCTCCTGTGAAATGTTTTATTCTCTCATTGTTCGTCCTTTTTAATCCAGTCACCAGGTAGATAGCTCAGCATGTTATTGCCAAGGAGCTGGAACCCCATGTGAACCCAACATCTCCCCAGGGTGACCCACTCCAAAGAACTCCAGCTCCTGCAGAGCCAACAGCAACGGCTGGTGATGCCTCTGCCTGTCAGCTGTGGCTAGCGGCCAGACAGAACTGGCTCAGGTCAGCACGAGAGTTGTTTGGCAGAGAGGGAAGGAGGGTTTTCTTGAGCAACCAGGACTCACAGGTGTGAGCGGTAGTTGCCAGGGGCTGGGTGCAGCACCCTGGCATTGACTAGTGGTGCCTGGTTTCTGACAGATTTAGTCCATGAGGCTCCGGGTCTACATGGCATCTTCTAAGCCAGGGCTGCCCTGAGATGCCCCCGATACAGCCCCTCCTGGCAGGCGTCCTGCTGCCACTGCTGTGTGACCAGCTCAGCCGTGGACAGGGCTGAGCAGCTTCCCTCTGTGTTTGGAAGGAGGATGCTGCACACAGGGCACCCGAGACCCGGAGGAGAGGAGATGGTGCAGGCCATGCTACACAGTCCTCTGCACCACGCCGTCACCTCCAGCAGCCACAGGCAGGAACAGACTCGGGTGCTTATGCAACCCAAAAACCTAAAGAGCAGGCACGGGATCAGCCCAAAGAATTTTTCTTTGACATGTCAGTGGGGTGTTCTCGGGATCCCTCATCCGCTACACCTTCCTAGCTGTGCTCCAAGGCCAACACAGTGGGGACAGTCAGCAAATCTCATCACTCAGGTACCACTTAGAGCACTTCAACAGGATAGAAAAAAACCCAACCAACCTACATCAGTCTCGTGCAATTGCCATTAACGTCAATCACAGCTACATCAGTCAACTGCATAATTGAAACTACACCAGGGACTGAAATCCCAAAGGAGACATGATCCGTGTCTCCCATGCATATACAGAAAATTACACCATTCTATTTTAATTCCATGTATCAAATTCTCACATGAGACCTACAGCATACAATTTAAAGACCAAGAAAGTGGTTGGTGAATAACTGCAGATTACAAAATTTGAAGGAAATCTGTGCAAGGAAAATTTGCAAATATTAAATCCATCTCAGCTGTTGCGATTCCCCAAGTTCAGTTTTCTTGACCATGGACAGACAGGAAAATCAAAACCATTAACCACAGAAAATAGGTCTTTAGTACAGAAGTCTAATCTGGTTGAATGACTGAATTCTGTCTAAAAAGCTCTTACATTAAATATTTCTCTGTGATTAATTAGTAATTACCATGCATTGTTATCAATTTAGAATGTCTTATGATGCAGGGCAGAGATGTACCAATCTTACAGATAATGGACTGAATCATGAAGCCCTTCTTTACATTGATTTTATGTGAATTATTGTTCCAGTTTCCTTTCGATTAAATTGTTCATACCTAGCATTGTGCTTCTTTTTCTTCCTTTAAATGTCTTAATTGGAGAAAACAGGCAGAAAAGAAACCATCATAAAGACTAAAAATCTAATTCAGATTAATTCATCCATTTGTTGTTTTGTTCTAACAAATTAAATTAGTCACAGTGGAACTACACTGTGAGAGAAATCCAACTTGGAAAAGAGTTACTAAATTCTCTACCGTGCCATCCAATTCCGTAATTGTCAAGAAACATTTAGTAATACTAAAACACACTACACTTACCTGCTGTTTTATTTTTCTTAATAATGCTTCTTCTCATACTGTGCATTTCATGAAATACCCATCTTCTTGCAGACCTTCACACGGGAGGGTTTTAGTGCTGAAGAGGAATGCCAAGATCTGTGGTCTACATTTCCCCTCCTGCAGTCCAGAAACTGCATTCTGCTGGCAAAGTACTTACTTCTATTTTTTCACTTTTAAGCAACAATTGTTTAAATTATTAATGGTATTTTTCCCTGGTGCTTCAATTTAACTACTTATATTCTCCAATGTGTAAATATAACTAGTCTTATTCTAGAGTATGGTGGAATTAGAAATGGGTGGATTATCTTAGTAAAAATCTTGCCTTTTAGTTCACCAAAGCTTCAATAATTCCAGAGATGAATTACAAATCACCATTTTAATGGATGTCCTCAGTAGTTTATCTTAGATGCAGTGATTACTGCAGCCAAGGTGACTAGGTAAGACCCGAAAATCAGCTCTTCAGTCATCTTAAAGGGAATTAAGAATCTTTTACTTAAGCTGTGATATTAATGAATTTGCTTACCTTTCTGAGTCTGACAGGTTAGCATTTCCGTACATTTTGTTTTCTTTCAATAGTTTATTGTGAGAACACCAAAAATATTAGAGTCTCGTGGTTTAACCCCAGCCGGCAAGAAGCCTCACAGAGCCCCTCACTCTCTCCCCCTGGGGGCCTGGGGGAGAGAATCAGAAAAGTAAAAGTGAGAAAACTCCTTCCTTCCCATCGTTTGATATAATACACAGCTATCATTCCCCTAATCTATGGACTACCCCTGTAAAATGTCCACAAAATGCCCACAAAATGTCCCCTGAGTTCATTTAGTCAGCACACAGGGCCTGTGATAAAGTCAAATCATGTCACAGTAAATAAATCATGATTCAGAATTCTTGTCAATCCCTGAAATATGTTTAATCTCTAATTTGCAATTTAAGGATAACATCCAAAGACAAACTATTGAAAAGGAGTGCTACTAAGAAAACTATCATCCCCCTGAAGAGAGAGATTGATTAACGTTACTTATAATCATTTTAAAACAAATCTTCAAAGCTAGATATGTAAACAATACACAGAAATGTAGATTTCTGGAAAAGGAGAAAAATAACTTTCAAAGCAAAGCAGAGATAAACAGGTGTTGATGCCATGCAGACATTTGCCTGTGCAACAGCAGTATATGAGCTTTAACTTTAAAGAGTAAACTGTGCAAATACAATTATTAGCATTCTAGAGGAGACTTTTTTCCTATGGTTGAAGTCAGTTGTCATGTGTTAGCATAACATTTTACAGAATTTCATTAATGCATGCTTAAATGTGGACACACAATGGTTTTTTGTCATACAAAAATCCATAAAATAAACCACAGAAAAATACAATTGCTTTTATGGTATTCTAAGTAATAAATGAAAAGCAAGCAAAGCAGCATGTTCTTTCTCAACTTCCCCCAAAACCTGCTGTGCCTATCTCTACCTCGATTATAGAATACAGTTACCTTCCTCTTTCAAGGCAGATATATGAAAAACATCTATCAAATTTTAAAATTCAGGAACAAATAATACCACACTTACTCACACAGTATGGTAGGTTACTATTTTGTTTCTTTCCCTGGAAGAAACTAATTACTTGGCACTAGATAGCAGAGTTAGGCCCCTCATTTATTCTGAGAACACTCCCAAATGGTCAGTTCACTTTAGGCAGCGCCCTGTTGAGTTAGCACTCCATTGTTAATTAGAAATGCTTCTAGTTAAAACAATGGAATTAGAGAGGCATAAGGATGGAGTAAGTGAAATCAGATGGAGCCATCCTCTCCAAACCTCTCTGACCTGTTAAACTGGGATAGAAATCATACCCAAAATAGATCCTTTCATGAGACATTTGCTCCATTCTGCTTGTCAGAAGCAGTGCTTTTAGGAGACCTTTTCCGCCTGTCCTATTTCAATAGTTCTTTAAAACATGAATGTAAATCTTGATCTGAGGGAGTTAAATGAGCAATCCAGATCATAAAAAAGCATCAATCCAGTTTACTCCAGATCATATACACTGCACTGTATTATTTCCACATTAGTATACATACACCTCTTTATGTTTTGCCCAAGGCTGGATAAAACAGTTGGGCATATCACACCCTCTTCTTCAGGAGGCATTATCTGGGGTCAGCAGTGGGAGGGAAAGGATGGAAGTTTTGCAACCAACTCCCAATTTCGACAAATAGTCACTACATTATTCCACATAAAGCCATTGAGAAATTCCAGCATCCTTTATCTCCCATGTATGTGCCTAATACCGTCCCCCCCCCCAGCATTTCCAAGGCCCAAAGCAGAAAAGGACCCCAGCACATCCCACCTCACAGCACACAGCTCCAGAGGAAGGTTCCCGTGACTAACCTCTTCCCTGGGTACAATTACACATTTGAATGAGAGCTCCTTTTATCAGTGCTCTAATCAAAACATTTTTTCCTTAATAGTAGCACATAGAAAACTTCTTGCTGAACCCCCCCAGCATGAAGCAATTCAAACACACAGCGTACCCATAGCACAACTGGCACCCAGTGCAACCCATCAACCCAGTGCTACAGTCGCTGCCAAAAAGACAAGTAGCTGGAAAAACAATTCCTTGGCCAGAAGAAGTAGGAATGTTTCCTGTCTTTGACAAGGTGGCAGAGTAGTGCTGATCAGCTTGCTGGCTGACAGTATATATATATCTGGCTTGGATGGTTCAAAAAGGAATGGGGGGGAGGGAAGTCACATGGAAACAATTCATGGATGTGTGGCAAAGTCTCAAGTAACTGGGTTGGTCTGCCTTCTGGTGCTTAATTAGTACGCTCTGTTCAGTACATACTGTGTCGCCAGTAAGCAATGCTTCCAAAGCAAACTAAAAGGAGCATAATAAACCTTGCTTTCTCTCCAGACATAGAAATCTGTCTCTACAGATATGTACATATATATATATATGTATGTGTGTGTGTGTGTAGAGAGAGAGACAGAAGATAAAAAAATAAAGTTGCAGGAGGAAAACAGAGCAACAGCCATCACGCTCATTTCTTATCTTTGAGAAATTAGCTTTGTAAGGCTGTAGAGCTGATGACAGCCTGCACAAGGACAGAGCTTGGTGAATAATTCAGACCTGGTAATTTTTAGATATATCTCACAGCTTCATCATTTTTCAGATCACTTAAATGTACTTGTATGTCTGAGAAAAAAGCAGTAAATTATAAATCCATTCACCTAAAAGTTTGAACGCACATCCATGGAAAAGCATGTATGTGGCAATAGATCCATTTTCTCATGTCAATAATTTTATAACAATTATAATTTATTTCACCACTAAAGATAAACCTCCTATCTACTAGTGTCTTGGGGCTTTTTTCTGCATTTGACTCTAGTGGGAGCAGGCTGTAACACCTGAGTGCTTTCTCACAAGTCATCAATGCAATAAGGAGAGGTTTGGGCTTCTCTGCATTAGTATCCTTGTGCTTTGCAAAATGGCCACACTGTAAAAGATGGTTCTCACCCAGCAAAGGAGAAAAAATGATGCTGTATTAAGGCAGAATAGTTTACAAAAAACAATGAGAGCCTTAAAGCAATACACAGCTTGTGTTTATAAAAATTCATAAGCATTTCAATTGCACTCCTAAAGGAATTGTGTAGATGCTGCAACAAATTATTATATAATATAATTAAAAACAAACCCCTGCAATAGTAAAATAGCATTAAGGGACAGATTTTCATTGCTGTAGCAGTGGCAGATTGCAAGCAAAGATTCCATTAGAGGTAATGGGAGCTGAAGTTATAATCCACTGTGCACAGTGCCTAAAGTAATATCCCCGTGGCTTTGGCTCAAACTGGCAGAGTTAAGGCAGCAGCCTGATTGCTGATTCTCCCCATTGTGTGCAGACAGCAATCCTCACAACACCCCTATTCCCCTCCTCCCTCCCAAACACATTTTCAAGAAGTCTGTACCAGTTGAGCACAGGTAAGGGAGGGAGGATCAGGCACACTAGATATAATTGTGCATTTCCTTTACTTTTGTTGGGCTAAATCAAGCTTTGACTTTATTTTAGCATGGCTAAAGGTTAGAGGAAAGGGCTACCATGGAGAGCTCTGATGTTTTTCACTTTGTAACTATGGGTAAATCACCTTTGGACTGCGGTAGCCAGGCTGTTAGCAAGGTGAAGTAAGCTGCTTTCCCTCTCTAAAATCAGCCTTCACCTCTTATAGGAACAAATTGCACCAGTCTGTGGCCAGTGCAAACCACTGGGGACTCCACTGAGCTATGGCTGGTAGCAGTATTTCTTAAATTAAATACGCCCTGTGGGGTCATTTCGTACCTCCCAAGCTCTTGTTCTCTGCTGTAACAGGGTGTACTTTGTTACTCAAGCTATTCCAGAGGATGGTCAGGTTTAAACAGAGCAGATGCTCACATGCAAATACTGCTCCGCAGCTCCTGTCCAAACCTGTGGGCTGAGGCTGTCTCCCATCCTTAAATTAGACCTGCTGAGTCCAAAGTGCTGGAATAAAAACAATGCACATATGGAATCTGCACAAATGCATGCAAGGTTTTTTTTATTAACTTTCGTAACTTCTAAGTGTTTGGGGTAATCTGTTTACACTACTGCTGGAAAAGAGCCTTACTCGGCCAAGAGAGGAGATGGCTTTTACACCTACTTATCGTTGATAGCTCTCTACAAGCTTGCAAATGACACCAAACTGGGGGTAGTTGGAGGGCAGGGCTAGCATTCAGAGGTAGCTCAACAAGCTGGAGGAAAGATCATCAAAACTTCATGAAGTCTAAAAAACACAGATGTAAATCCCTGAACGCGGGATGGATCAACCCTGTGAATCCTGACAGAGAGGGAACTGAGCAGCTGGGCAGCAGCTCTGCAGAAAATAACCTCGGGGTTCTGATAGATGAGTCAATGTCCTCTTGCTTGAACCCCTCGCCCTAAATTTCTGTATCGTTCTGCCTTCCAACAGCTCTCAGCAAAGCCATCTTATACATATAATGCATTATTTGCCCTTCTTCTCCATGCAAACGTGACAGGGAATTAATCCTATTTTATGTCAAGGAAAAGAGACACATACAGACATCTGCAAACCTGTGTCTGGCTCAGCAGTAGTTCTGCTGCACCAACCATCCAGTGAATCAGTGTTAGAAGCAGAACTAGAAAACAAGAACTACTGGCTCCCAGTTCTGCCCATTATCTGTTCAACCATAATGCTTTTACATTAAAACCTTGTCTTGCCTGGGACTGCTTTCATGATGTGTTTTAACAGCACTGGGCACAACAGCTTTCTGGCCTACGACTGATAATTCTTGGCATTACTGTAACGCAGATTAAGATAATTATTAATAATGTGCTGGGGTATGAATAAATTATGTGGAATATTCAAAATTGCTCTGGTGCAGAGGAGCAAGCTCTAACACAACAGAAAAAAATAACTCATGGCAGAGTACAAGTAATAAAGGAATAATTGCCACACAAGTGATAACCACTAGGACAAAGGTTTTTTGGGAAAGAAATGGCTTTTTCATGTATGCTTGTACAGTATTGAGCACTGTCCATAATCAGGTCTGCTACATACTATTATGGTCCAAATAAATTTAAAAAAAAAAAAGACTAATACAAAATTTGAGACATCCAGAGACCTTCTCTCCAAAACAGAGAGACAAAAGGTGAGAATTCTTCCAGTAGGGGAAAAGGTTTACTGCACCTACACCTCTTCCTCCTTTTTTACCATCTTGACTGAAAAAAATAATAACCGAGTATCAGAATGAAAATTTCTGAATCAATATTCAATAAAACCAATGACCTTGGTTTTCAATGAGAGGTATTTTTTGGATTTGGCACACTGTTCAAGCCACTTTTATATTCCCTCTATTACACACTAGTTGCAAACATCAGTGTGAATGTCACTAGGACAATAAAATGTTTTGAAGGTATTGCCCTGGCCACAGACATTCTGTCATTTCTAAAATGTCATAGACCAACCATCTTGGCCAGCAGATTCAAAAGTTCACTCAAAAACCAGATATATATGACCTAGGCTCATTTCAAAGGGAGAATACTGGGAATCCACCAAACCTGTTAATCCTCTGTAGTGAAAGGGTCAAGTACAAAGTTATGTTTTACTTGAAGTTTGTTCCCCCCTGGAAAAAAAAGGTTTTCATATGAACTGAAAAATGAAGAAAAAACCCATAGTATCATGTGTATTAAGTCAGAGGCAAAGTCTATAAATATCACCTTGAAAGGATGAGAGAGTTCTCTGATCTTTTCCAAGATACCTGGGATGATTATTACACTTTCTGCATGGCTTCTGCCACTAACTGTCTGTTAATTGTTTGATTGTTCTCTGCTGTTGCCTTTTGAAATATCTCTTATTACGTTTTGTGATTAATACTATAACACACAAATATGAATTACAAATGAAGCAGTAGACAAAAGAGTTGATGGCACGTGCTGAACAAAAATTATGTTTTTATAAATAACATTTAATACCTTTCTCAAAATCCCAGGTTCAAATCCTGCCTCCAGTAAAATAAATGGCAGAACGAGGCATTTCATCCCACTTTTTGGTTCAGCTCCACCAGCGTGCTTCAGAAACGAGAGAGAAATCCAGGTAATAAAACAGTATAAATCCTATGATCCTTTGGTTTTCTAGATGGCACCTGCTAGAAGAGGTGCAGTAATGACTGATTACTGGGGCTTAAGTGTCTATGATCACATGATAGCAAGGATGACTCACAGTTAATTTCATATAGACAACTGGAAAGAAAATAATTTTCAGCTCTTGACTCCATTTTAAGCATTTTTAAAGCATTATTAATACGTATGAGTGCAGTACCTGCCCAGAAAGACCATTAATCTCTTGGATCTTTAAAATGAGGCGCTCTTTTCTAGCAATGACATCGAACAGCTAAAGTCATGAAAACATATTCATAGTTGGTTTAAGTAACTAATTTTTGGCGCAAAATAAAATTGTTGTTTCGTCTTTTAATCCAGCGGAGACCTGCTTCAAAATTAATAATTTAAATTCTCTATTAAACAGAAAGAACCCATATAAATTGTACATTTTGATAGTCCTAACAATTGTGCACCTAGAGCTACATCACTGGTATTGCAACAGTCCATTCTTTACTAAATTTATGTTTCAGCAAATATCTATTTCACTTTTTTTAAGAATTCACTTATTTTTAGATAAATTTAGAGTCATTAAGTCAATTATGGTAATTCTGTGCCCTGAAATTTTTAATAACACATAATATTAAGTGCCTTGACATGTTTGCATATCTGAGAGTAAATAAAACAGGATCTTCAAATAGAAAATAAAAATTTATTTCTTATATGTTATATTCTTGAACATGGTATTATAGTTAACAATAATAAATACTATGGTCCTACTCTGATATCAAAGTCCGGTTGTGCTACACACTGCACAAACACACAGACTACAAGAATTGCCAGCCTGAACAGAGAAATTAGCAAAAAGGAAAGAAATTAGAGAAGGAAATGCGTTAGGCGATTTATCTCCTATATCATTAGCAAAACTTGAAGCAGCCTTGATCTGCAGACTCCATTCAGGGGTCTACATGGCCTCTTAAAGAAGACTGGGCACCATTCATGTTGGACTTTTACCACCACAGTGTACCTAAGCTGTGACACTGACACCAGTCCACAAGGCAAACACAGAGCACAGCAGTAGTTCTATGTCCTGGAATGACAAACACTTCCATGCAATAAATATCTGTGTACAGCAGCTACTGTGAAGACTGTAAGAAAAAACGCCCATTTGGTAAACCTGCACAAAGACAGGCTCACACTTGCAATTTATTAGCATTTCCACTATTTAGAACTAAAAAATTCTGAGGGTATGTGCCCTTCTTCACCCTACGTCACTTGTGTTTAGGCTAATGAAAATAAACCTGACAGTAACAACCAACACATCTCTAACACAGCCCAGTGCCCACCTTCCATGCTTCGTTATTTTAAAAGCATAAAGAAGCAGGAAAAGACAAGACTATCAGTAAACCTCATTGTTTTTAGCATCACCAAAGCAAAGGGAGACAGGCAGTCAGACAATAAATATTAAATTAAACAGCAGAGATTCATTCTCTATACTCAAAAGAGTTCTTTCTAAAAATGAAACTGTCAGCACTGACTATAAATGTTTGTTTGTTATTGATCTTTTGGGACCTGCAGTTGCTATGAAGTACTAGAGATTGCAAACTCTCAGTGTTTTGGAAATCAGGCATTGAACATTTTGATAGCAGAAAACAGTGGAAGTAATTCATCTCTTCTTAAAAAAATCCTTATTTTATAGCTCTCCTTTCATCAAAGCTTCATTTGAAGTTTTTAGTCTCTTTTGAATTAAAAAAAGAGTTCTGATTCTTCAGGAAACACTCTCAATGGGAGGTATCTTACAAATTAATACACAAAATTGAGGACACCTCTTACAGTGCAAGAGTATAATCTAGAAATAATTTATGGAAACCCAGATTAAAGACCAGGGAAAAACCACAGTGAATTCTCAAAAGTGGAGAGTAAGTTAAACATTAGAACAATAAATGCTGGTTTAAAAGACTGTAATCATGCAAAACCCTGGTTAGAGTCTCAAGCCTAGACAGAAGATACCCAACTTGGCTTGCAAACCTTTCACTGAAGAAAATATCTTCTTTAGTGTTTACAGAATTAGATCTTCAATTTTTTTTTCAAGCTTTTGTTGTAAAATTTCACCCAATAGCATTAAATAAATCATAGGATTAAGTCTTCTAGCTATGTCTGGTCAGCTGGGAAGAGAGGCAATTCCACCACCTTGGGTGCATCTACACTGCCAGTCGGGCCATGACAGGGCACACTGGACCTCCCCATTGGGAGCCAGTTTGTCTACTGGGCTGTGCAGAGTTACTTGTTCCAAAACACACACAGGACTTTCAAAAGCCAGTGACGCACTATTCTGACATTACTACCGTACATCACACATGGAAAATTGGAATGGAAAATTAGGTAGGTGCGTAACTTCATGTGTTCCAGCACAGCTCATAAACCTTCCTGTGCTGAGCTGGAGTCCACTTTCTAGGAGCTTCCTTGGCACCCAAAAGCTCTCCAGGGAAAGATAAACTTTGGCACTGCTGGATGGAAACAAAAACTGCAGGGAGATGGGATGGGGTTACTCTCCATGCTTACCAGAGTCTTCCACCATGAATCAGGCGCACTCCCTGTGCAAGGGATGAATCATACTGCAAAGCAAGCTGAGAATGGAAAACTGGTCTCCCACAACAATGACTGACCAGCAGAACCAGCAGCCCTCTCCTGAAAATGCATACTCCTTAAATCCAAGGTGATCCTCAAAAAAAAAAAAAAAAAAAAAACAAAAAAAACCACAACGCAAATGGAGTGGCCTTGGGTCCCAATCAGTCTGTAGAAATGCTGTTTGAGAAGGAAGTCAGACGAAGAAGAGTTGCAAATCATTCCAAACACTTGGAAAGCAATTCAGACCCCAGTGCTACAGATGCACCCACTACCAGACATGTCAGGACTCTGTGACCCTGGAGTTCATGGCCTAGGAAAGCATACAAAAGGCATCTGTGGTCCACAGCGCAGGGGATACAATATTCTTCAGGATGTCAACTGGAGCTCAGTCCTCTGCAGGAATAAAGGAGCCATGCTTGAAGGAAAGGAGGATCTTCGATGACAGTGGCTCTATTCTGTGTTTTGACGTACATTATTTCCACTCAGCTGAAACAACAGTGTGTGCAAAGACTGCAGTGGAGTGAAGGGGAGAATTTGGGGCACAGGGCAGGAATTTAGTCTCTTTTTCTGCAGATTTTCACACAGTGTTTTTCAGACAGGAAGCGGTAGCTGATGCTGTCCCATCCTTTGCTTTCAATTCTTGTAAATTCTGATTTAGTAACTTGACATACTGTGAAATGACTATAGATTCCAGCTCCAGCCAGGCAAGAAGCCAAGGTAGCTGCATTGTGAGAGCAATGGGCCTTGGCTCTGCTCTTGAAAATGTAACACATTTTAACAATTGATTTTCAAATGAAATACGCTTATGTCACATCAAAACACAGCAGGATCAGGTTTCCTCCATACTTTGTGCTGCTGAATTCAATTGCCTCATTTGATCCTAATTGCAATAAAAAAAAATAAGGACAAATTACTCCTTACATTACTAATACCCAAAAAAGGCAACTGCTTAAGTTGCATCTAGCAGCTACCTGGGAGCCAGCACAACCACTACAAACCACATGAAGCAACAGACACAGACACTTGTATTGGTTATAACTGAAGATTCAAAGTAATATCTAAGTGTAGCATTCCTAAGCACAACAGAAGTAAAATTTTGCTCTGACAGAGTGTAACTGCAGCAAAACTGGTCCAAGAAGCCTAAAAGAGGCCAACAGTGGCACATGAGAAGACAGAGCCCCTGTTCACCTCTAAATGTTCAGGAGCATCTTACAATACAGCAGAACAATAAGTTCCAAATCAAAATTCCCACATTGCAAGGCTATTCCTATCATGTCTTAACACTGTTTTGAAAAAAAAAAAAAAAAAAAAAAAAGATTACTTCTTTCTCATCCTGGCCAGCTCTTTCTCATCTGCCTAAAGGAACAGGTCAAGCAAATAGACAGGGCCATTGCCCATCCACATACCTTCAAAACACACAGCTCCCATGGCTTCTTCAGCTTTGCCTTAACATTTTCAAACATATACATGACTTTTGCTGTGGATTGGATATTTCCAGAAGGGAAAACACAACATTAACTACACAGATTTCTTTTTTCCTGGAAAGACTTCATTACAGCAGCTATGTTCTTTCACGTGAGAAGCAAGAAGCTTGAAATACGTTTCCCTGTAGAATATCTAATTATAACTACAAAAATAACCAGGCTGTTTGCTTTGATCTTCATAATAGCTGTAAATTCTAAGTATTGCATTAATTGTATATTCAAGCACCACAAGCAATTGTGTTTATTTCAATCATTTTTCAATTACCAAATCAATTTTCATAGTCACCTTAAAAAAGCTTTTCTAACACAGAGCTTTGGGTATTTTAGCCTAAAATGACAAAGAAAGTTGTAGCTTTACCTTTGGCAGCAGCAAAGGGAGCTGCCAGAGGTCTTACACAGCATTTGAAATGTCAGCTGCCAGTCTGGAGTAGCTGCCAGCGCTGGAGCTCTGGCAGGGGGAATGCTGTGGCAGGGTGGATGCAGGGAATGTCAGCGTGGACACAGCGTGAGTCAGACTGGGCAGGGACTAGGGTACAGAGTATCCTGACGTTGGTAAAATGCCCTTTGAAATCTCCCAGCAAGTTGTCTCCTGTGTTGCTTGGGTCATATGTAAGGAAACTCTTGACTGCTGTGTTTTGTACTGAGACCTGACTGTGAGTAGCCCCTCTGAGTGTGGGGTCTGCGCTGTTCAAGTAGTCTTGTGGAGCTGGTAGTCTCTCCTCTGGTTGAGAGATGAAGGCAAAGCACTAGGTAGTGAGAGTCTTAAAAAAGAAAGTATTTTCTAAATCATTTTTGTCACATGTATCTCAATTTTAAGGTTTTTTTAATTGACTTTTAAATGTTTGGAATTCATGTGTTGGTTGGACTGAATTAACATGGGAAAAATAATTTTAAAAATTTCATAACTACTGTCCTTGTCTGTCATCATTGCCTTCTGAGAAGGTGCCTCTGGAGAGCAGGTGTGTTTCCTGAACATTTTGGTTAGAAAGCTTGGCTGCAGAACTTTGAAATAAGTGCATGTTGGGAGTCCTTTGGCTGAAATGTCTTTGTTGGCGCTTTGGAGCTGGGGATGAGGACCCTGTTAAGCAAAAGTTTGTCCTTGGTTAGTGAGGGGAGGAAAGCCTTTGGTGCGTTCTTGGTTTCTTCTTCTCAGCAAAGGATAAGATTCTTGCCTATTGCCTTTTTCCAACCAAGATGTTTGAGACATCCAAGGCCTTCCCTTCTCAGAGCCTTTGACAGGCAGTGAGTCCTTTTGAGTCAGTTGTTTGTAGAGCTGGGGTGATGCTGGTGAAGGTCTGAATTCTGGAGTTGGGGCCTTTTGGCAGGGAGGTGGTTCTAGATCACGTTCTAGTGCGCTTGGAAGTTCTAGATCGGGTTCTAGATTACTTCATTGTTCTAGCTTGCTTATTGGTTCTAGATCACTTTTTGTCACAGCTTGTCAGTTCTGATTCAGATCATTTGCTGGTTTTAGCTCACACAGACAAGTCCAGGACCACTTCCTGGTTCCAGGGCAGGTCCTAGCCCAAGTGATGTTTCTAAATCATGTTTCTAGCTCGCTTGTTGGTTCTAGTTGACTTCACGGTTCTAGATCACGTTCTCACGTTCTAGCTCCTAGCCAGGATTCGGAAGACTTGCTGATGATGAGAGCAGTCTCACCAGGGGTTTTTTCCTTTCTTATTGCCTTTTTTTTTTTTGTCTTGCGTGCGCATTTTTTTACTTCTTTGTGGCTCTTTTGAGTTGAAGGCCCATAGGAATATCCCATTAACTGCAGCTCTCCCAAGTTTTGACTCACCCTGCCTCTGTGGACCTTCTTTTCACTGGAGGCAACATTGGAAACTGGACAAGCTCCTACTCGCCCATCTCCTTCGCAGCAACTACTGCTTGCCAAGCTCCTGCTCCAGGGAGTCTTGCCAGCCTGCCCACGAGCCTTGTCCAATTGGCTCTGCCACCCACTCTTGCGCCCAGAAGAAGCACTTCAGACAGGGCAGGGGTGGCCATACACCTCACAAAGGGCTCCACACTTCTAGAGGATGCTCCAGTACTTGCACCCACAGCTGCAGATGCCAGCCTAACCCCAACACTGAAGATGAAACAGAGGAATCACCCTGGCAAGACTCAAATCTCTGGTGTCACTTGCCTGCTCTGGAGACAGAGGGATGGAGCAATGACCATCCCTGCAGCTGGCAGAGCCCTTCTCCAGCCTCGTCTCAAGTCCCAGGCAGGTTTGAAAGGCAGGATGAGAAGATTGCCTGCTCTCCTTAGTGCTGCACTCCAGTGACAAGCTTGTGATCCCTACAGGTAGTTGGAGCATTGGCAGCAATTACTGGGCTGACACTGCTGCTGTTGGACTGCAATGTCAAGGGTTGAATCTCGAGCAGCACTCACCCTTTGGTGGCCCTCTTCTTTCACTTGGACTCAGGGCTGGCTTGCCAGTGTAGACAGACAGAGAGGACTTAGAAATAGTGGCCACAGGTGGACCCTCACTTCTAGATGAGGAAGACGGTATCGGCTGGGGTGGGTTATTTCCAGGGATATCCCCTCCCTGGAGGTGTTCAAGGCCAGGCTGGATGAGGCTTTGAGCAACCTGGGCTAGCGGGAGGTGTCCGTGCCCACAGCAGGGGGGTTGAAACTTAATGATCTCTAAGGTGCCTTCCAACCCAAACCATTCTATGATTCTGTGAATAACTATGAACCAGGATAAATTGTGACTGCAGTAGATACTTACTAAATTTTGCAGTAGTATTAAGGCAATAGTTACTGGAATACAGTATCACATGAAGTTAATTTATACTGACAAATATCATATTAAAATAATATATTAGCAATAGAACACAAAACAATGAAGGTGAAAGAAATAATGTGCACTTTGATTCATCTTAATGTGGATGAAACCTTGAATAATGGCATCCATAGTTTGGAATTTCCTGGCTCTTTTTGTTTTGTATCACACTTCTAGTATAATTTAGGAATCAGATTATCAAATAACTCAAAGGCAAGTTTCAGATACTATGTAACAGATTTGACAAAAGATTACAAAAATTATTTCTATCTTTCTAGTGACACCATTTATCTAAATAATACTACAAGACTTTTAAAATTAGGCTTATTTTAATGTGATATTTTTCTGCAATGCTGAAACCAAAAAATATATTGTGGTTTTAAAAATAAAAAAAAAGAAAGTACCCAGATCTAGATGCATATCTCCTTTAACTTCATACAAGAAATATAAAAGGAAAACAAAATCTCCTGTGGTGATTGCTAATACCAATCAGTATTAAAAACTTAAAAAGTCTTGCGTAGCTTTTAAAACTGATTTTATTAGACATTTCACGTTATATACAGGTTTTAAACTGCTTTCCAGATGGTTTTTTTACCCCTAGAAAAAGGTAATTCTAGAAAAGGATTTTTTTAGAGTGAAATTACATCAAAATTAATAAAATTTTACCATTTTTACAGTAAGTGAAAATTTATGTGTAAAAAGTCTGACCCAACCCTTATTGCCACTAATAAAAATATTCTCATTCACTTCAAGAAGTCCATGTAATAGATTACTTGGACTGATTATCTACATTCTTTTTTAATTTTTATTTTTGTTAACAGCTGAAGTAGCAAAGGACCACCAATGTTGCACAACTTGTCTGCATAGTTGTCATCACTAGAAATAGTACAGAAAGTCATTTCTTATCATAGAATATACTCATAGAACAATTTAGGTGGGAAGACACCACCAGAGGCCACCTAGTTCTGAAGCGCTGGACTCAGACTAGGGTGCAAGAAGTAAAAAATGTGCGAATCAGAGCAAACCTTTTCTCCATCCAATACTGAATGTATCAGAAGATGAAACAAAAGATTTATGTGTGGTACCTGTTGTGCAGCACTATATAAAAGCAAAAAAAATCCTTTTGCCAATCAGATGCAACCAGCAGAGATTCTGAGCATTGTTTAACATTTTCTCCATCTTTGCAAGCCACAGTGCTGTTAACAGTCATTAACTAATTGACCATCCATCTTTCAAAGCCCAGACATCACTTCCTGCATCTTAAAATACACAGCAGTAATGAACATGTGTTGATCTATGTTACTTTATGGAGAAAGGTAAAAACGAGATGAGATTGGAGCAAGGTTGACACAACAGGGATGTTATGACTGAAGTGTCCTTATTCTCTTGCTTAATTCCAGAGACAGTTTACTACCTAAAGTCAAATGACTTTACATTACAGTAAAACAGTGAAAGAAAGAAGTTTCTCCCTGCAGCACTTTCCAATCCCTTCCTAGTAAAGCACAGTAATTCAGCAAATCAATGACAATGATATCATCAGCAATTTAACCAAATTCCTTATCAGCAATGGCTTATCCTTTCCTATCAGCAACACCCACAGTCAGTATTTTGTGCAATATTCACTATATGTGTATATTTATACACACACACACACAAGTGGAGGAAGTTCTGACCAGCTGTGCAGAAATACAGCTTCCAACAAATTAATTTGTGTTAATCTCAAGAGAGATGTTCCTCTGTTTCCTGGAGTATGCAGAGCAGCAAGATGCAGCAGGACAGCTGTCCTAAGCAGCTTCTCTTAAAGGTTAGATTCATAAGGAAAACTCCACGGCTGACATTTGCAAAGAGAGCTAGGAAAACCGACACCCATTTTAAAGGTAATTTGCCATCCAGGCATTTTTTTCTTCCTTCTGCATATGTAGAATTCTACATTAGTAAAATTGCTGCTTACAGGCTTGGAAATAAAACTCTCTTCCCTTTTCTTTGTTGCAAAGTTAGCAGCAGCCTCTTTGTTCTTAAATTTTGTGGTTCATTAAAGAAGGAGAACTTTCATTTCGTTATAATGGAAGTTGGGCCCTCAGAACCTACACTTATCCCTGGAACAACCCTATGTGGAATCTGTTGATATCAGATACATATTTCCCACAGAAACACTCTCACAGTGCAAGAGGAATAGCTTTTCATAAAAGAAACTAAAAGAACTTGAAAACTAATACAAAACACAATAAAAGAATTTATTTCTAGCAGTGCATTTCTGAAGTATCTCTTCTTTCAGAGATGCGTTGCAGACTCCTAAAGGGTTTGTATTACAAAACACTTTTAAAATACACAGCAGGTTTCTTTAGGGATTCTATCAGACTTCTTTTCTAACTGATTTTCCAGAAGCGTATATTTTAATAGAAAAAAATCCTGCTACACTAATGTCAGCTAGCAGACGAGATCCTCCACTCTAGCACTCCACTCATGTTGCACCTGAAGAGTATTCAGTGGGGAAAATTATTTGGCTCAACTGTTAGACAAATTAATCTCTGCCCCCCGCCACATATCAATCATTATTGAGCTGTGTGTAAAATGTATTCACCTTTCAGTGCCATGTACTTTTAGGCGCATGCTAATGCTGCCCATGCTTGCTTGGATACACCACCTCTGTTCACATTCGGCATGTTAAAATTGGAACCTTTCCATTATCCCATTTTCACTACTCAATAACCCCTTCCGTTTCTGGAGTTTCTTATCCTTCTTGTGAACCTTTATCTAAGCAGCAGGCTGAAGCACTAGGCTTTGCTAATGAGGAGAAAGTCCCTAGTGAATCCATGTCTGGTTTAATCCTTATTTTCAGATCACTTCTTCTGCAACATACACTAATTAATCAATTTCCACATTTACTTGCCAATCTCATTTTATTCCATAACAAGTGAACCTCCACTGTGACCCTTCTCTTTTTCTGTGGACTTCTATGGTATGTACCCACTCCTTTTCAGCATGTCAAAATTCTGCCACCCAGCACAGCAGCTGGTATTTCAACCACATTACATCTTCAATCTGTCTCTCTACTGATAACAAGACAATTTAAGCCTTGCTTTCCTCTTTTCAACATCTTGTCAACATTCAGTTTCCTGCCCCAAAAAATCCACCAGTTTGTTCCTTACAGCAGCAGCTGTCCCCTGCAAAGCTTTCTCATTACTGTACACTGGACTTACTCAAATTTCACCCTGCTTAAACTTCTCCTCAAATTCCACATTCTCATTCAAAATGTTACTTTGGTATTAGTAAGAAAAAAAATATAAAAGGTTATACTATCTATTTGTCACCCCTGCTTAGACTATTTTCTTATTTCAGCTCAGAATATGAATTAGGGAATAGGATCTAAAATGGCATGTGAGTAATTTCATGATTATACCAAAGATGTTTTCTCTAAGCTTTAGGTGAGAGATTTTTTTTCTGCTATTATTCAAGCCTTGTCCGAGCCCTCACTTTTTTGTAATATTCATCAGCAAAATCAAATGAGATATTTTTCAAATCGTCCTTCCTGCAGTTCATCATTCCGTTATTATTTTTTATGGAACTGAAGCACATTTGGATGACATTTGTGCATATTCATTCTTGGATACCATTAACTCTAAATGTCTCTGTGCAAAGCCACATTGCTGCACAGAGCAGAAGAGAGTTTCAGTTAATTGGGAACCAGCTAGAAAGAGGTACTTACCAGCTGTACGACCTACGCAGGGACCTTAAATCAGAGTTAAGATGAGCAATTGTCGTGCCATGCGATATTCAAGAGAGCCATCTGCTGGCAATCAGCGAAAGAGCACCGAGCATGAGCTATCGTGAAAGCACACACATTTAAAGATGTGGATATATAATTATGCTTGAAAATGAACTATTCAGGGCTAATTAAAAATATCCAATCTGCTGAAATCATACATTTACTTTCATTACACCATTTTCCAGATGTATTCTGCTTTATTTATGATGTATTTAATCTGTTGATGTTGGATATGGTTTGCTACATTACATTGCTTCACAAATGTTGTCAGTGGGATGGCTGCAGCTAAATACAAGAGGTGTTTATTTACTAAGAGGATTGTACATCTGGCTTACAGTTTGAATACATGCTCTGAGTGTATTCAAACACAAGGTATTTCATAGAGATGAGTCCTATAATTTTTAAAAATCAGTGACAGGATGCCATGCAATAACTAATTAATACATATCAATTAATAGTAAATAATCAAGCTTTGATGATACCTTAACTAATGTCACCCACACAGCGATGGCACTGAAGCCAGAAGGAGGCATCATCACCAGCACAGCACCAGTGAGATGACACTCCAGCCACCCTTGAAGCGTTTTCGCTATAACTGGGCCAAAGATTATTTTTAGACAACTTTCATGTGGGCTATAAAGGAAAAAACCTTCTTAGCCAACATCTTAAAATGACATTTAGCTACAGCCTTGTCAGCTTGGTTTGTTTTAGCTTGTGTTTTAGTATTCATATTTTGAACCTTCTCAAGAGCCAAGGAGGAAAATGTGCCGCAGGTGTCAAAACATTTACGACTGTCCAGCAGAAGACACTTCAAAGAACCCGCAAGGCACAGAATTAGCCCTTGCTAGTGCAATATTGCTGATGCAGCTGCCTTGTATTTTATTCCACGTACTTTTAAAATTTTCCAGCCTTCTTTTCGCAGCTGTGAAGCAATTTCTTTCAGCCCTGCTCAGGAAGGAGCCCACTGTTCCACCACCCCACTGCAAGAAGGGGAGAAGGTATCCGGAAGCAACAGTCACGCTGTTCCCTCTCCAGGATTTATCCCTAAGTCTTAGGAAAACACTGGTGATCAAACTTTACATTTTATTTTGGAATATACCAGATTGCACATAAAACCTTTTTTTAAAAAAAACACCACTCTAGAGGGCTACCTATGCTTCTAACAGTACGCCTAATCCTCCTCCTTGTGCCCTTCCCATTCTTATTTCTCCACTTGGGTCATTTTCACAGACAATTGCCTCCGTTGGAACCAGCAAGTCTCCACTGTATTTGCCCTCCCTCTACCCCCAACATCTATTTAAATTAGATACCCTTTCTGCATTCTTGCTACAATTTTGGTCCTTAAAGTAAGAAAACAGCAGAGGTGCCCCAGAATTAATGGAAAGCTCATCTTTCTTTGCATTAGGGCATTGAACTGTTGTTCAAATGAGTCAATTGAAGAAATGGGAAAACAAGTTTCCAGGAGGCAACACAAAATGGACAGTAACAGACCTGCCTAAAGAGTAAGAAGACCTAGAAAGAATACTAATGCTACAGGGAAAATATATTTTAACCAAAGTTAAAGCAAGGGGAAAAAAATCCTGAATCGTTTCCCTTAGGAGCTTTAAACTGTTTTCAATTTGTTTTAATAATTTTAGCTACATTATTAAAAAAGTCACTTCTAGGTATATAAATGCAAGACTCCTTCTAGGCCTCCTTTCTAATTCAGTCTTCTTATCCTAAAAAGCCCAGTCCCACTTCTTGTCATCTCTCTCCCAGGTAAGGAGATGCTTTAACTCCTAATTGGCTCCACTCTATTGATTTCCATAACTTTACTGCAGTTCTTTCCATCCGCCATGATCCACATCAACATCGTAACTACAGGAACCAGACATCTAAAGTTGTTTTCGGAAGCGATTTTACATTACAACAAGCTATCCATCAGAATTAGTACTTCTGAGAGGAATACTCATCACTTTATGTAATCTGTATTTTTGAGTGTGTCGATGCCTAGAGGCACAGGTATTGTTTGAAACACACTGACTTCAAATGCATGGATTAGAATCTGCCCACAACTGAGAGCCTGAAGCTTCAATCAAACATGTAGGTGGCTCTCAGGGAGCTAATGATTAAGGTCATCTTACAAATGCTCTTACAGACAGCGGTACTTAGTGATCTTTTCAAACTCTTATGTTTATTAATCAGAATTGGCTTGAGATGATGATGGATAGGCACTCTTTTTTTTTTCTTAAGTGATATTTTGTTATTGATTTAGTGAATTCTGTTTTCCCCTCCAGATGCCTTATACACAGGGTTAACTTCTCTGCTGGATCATTTGGTTTTTCATGATAAACTACAGAAAGAAATATAGAGAAAGAACTGCCAAAAGCACTGCTGTGGCAACCAGCTAGCCATAAAGTTATCTTCCAGTAGTGGGAATGAGGTCACAGCAGCTGAAGATGGAACTGCACAGAATCCATTTAAACCATGATACACTATCGATATAGTCCATAAGTCTCCCAAATACTTAAACTGATGGATCTTGCAAAGAAAAAAAAAGAAATTCAACACACCACAATCATCCCAAAAGCCTAAGACACGGCTAACACATAAGGCCATGATTTTCCTGAGAAAAATAAGGGCCTAACTGTAAATTTGCTTAAGATTCATCTAATTTAAGCTGTTTAAAATAAAAGAGGAAAGTTAAATAATCAGTCAACATATGCCAGTTGATGTTCCTGTTTATGAAATACATAACATTTGTACACTTAAAAAAATCAGCCTTAGATAGCTTCCAAGAAAATGCTCCCTTTATCATTACTTCTGTTCATCAACGCATGGTGCTAGTGAAGGTGAGCAAAGACATAGCAGACTGAAATACTTGAATGACATCTTTGCTCTCAGTCAGCTATGCTGTGTGATGAAAATGCCTCTTAATGAAACTCAATGTACCATTATAATGCAGTTTCACTGCAATCACTGTACTTTTATATTTGGCATGAGCCAGTCTCCGTTATTGAGTGGTTAATGTAAGTAGCGCAGATTGTGTTCGCTGATATGGTTTCACATTCCTTGATAGGATGGGCTGCAGCTCTGAATAAAATTATTAGTGAGTCAGAGACCCCTCATATTCTAGTGCTGCTATAATTAGAAACCATCTAGATCGCCACACTGCAGCAATTCTAATCCTGCGGATAACCAGAGCCTATCTTTGACAGTAACTATTGGCAAGTATGAATAAAAACCTCATTTTATATGCAAATAACATTTACACGGTTCTGAAAACATAATCTTACACAATGCCAACCCTTAAAAATATAACAGGGTTTTAGCACGGTGTTTAGCCCCTCAGCAAAGTATAAAATAATAAAGAACAAATCTTACAGATCCATACAAAGGCTTTTTCTGTTAATGCCTCTTTGAATTCAGTTATGAGTACACGCATATTCAAAGTAAAATCCATCTGAATTTTAGAGGCTTTGTATAAAATCTCCCAAATAAATTTTGAGATCTATAGACTACATCATCATCTGAAACTGCATGGATTCATGATGGTATCAACTTCCAACACACAAAGAAAAATATGAATGACGTGTAGATTCTCTTCAAACCTCTTTCATTTCACACCAGGAAAAAACAAAACATGCAACCCATTCCAGTACTATTAAACAAACTTCACTATTGTCAAATCTATTAGTGTTTATTGAGCTGAGATGAAATGGTTCTGCAATAGGAGTTTTACAAGGTGTTTGGAGTGTGGAATACGAACAGCCAGGAGCAAGGTGCAAGACTACCTTCAGGATTATTTATGAGCTCTGTTATTTCAAAGCTGGCATGGATTGGGCTCTCTTTAATTTTTTATGTGCGGAGCTGTGCCTGTTTTATGCAACCTTATCTGCTGTGATGACTCATTTCATATATGTGTGAGGTAGCACTCTAGTCTAATGCTCAGTGGAATTCAGCTTTTCCACTCCACAGGAGGTCTCTTTATTTCCTTTAGATTTACAACTTTATTCTTAAAACAATATAATTTCCAGAAAAGTGATAGACTATTAAAAATAACATTTGAAAAATGAGGTCATCCTAGAGATATACTTAGTGGCAAAAAGCAGGGTTTGACAAAGATTCATGGTTAAAGAAAAAGCACCCATCATTAACTCAGATGCAAACACAGCTAATCAAAGTACTTACTGATGAATTAACACCCAGACATTACTCTCATCTGTCAAAATAATCTCATTCCTTCTCCATCACCCTACACATACTCATACACAAGATATAATGCATAAAACCAGGCAACTTCAAAAGATCTTTTCAGAGAGTCTGCAGGTAGATCAGTTTTTAATGCTGTTTTTATTCAATGTATGCACCCTGCACCACTTTGTCTTGTAAAAATGTAGCATCTAAACCTCTTCTGAAGCCACTGGATTCCCCATCCTGACATTCCATAGAAGAACAGGACATAATGGCAAAGAGGAGAAAAACCTCAAAATGTACAAAGATCCCCCGGTTACCAGACTTGAATGCCTTTAAACAAGCAACTCTTAAGTTTTCCAGACAAATTCTATCCTGTTGTTTCTTACCTCATTTTGTGTTCTTGGAATAAGGCAGGCATTTGGAACTCAGTAGCACAGAAATCATCAGAGAGATGCAGACAGTCATGGTCTCTCTGCCAAAATTTCCAAATCCTGTGATTGAACACACCATAAACCTGTATAAGACTAAAACACCAACACTGAAAAAATAGTTTGATTTATGCTTTCCATCCAAAACAGTGTATCTTCTTCTGATCCTAAAGATTGTCAGAGACTTAACTGAAGAGAAAATTAAAAATTCATTTCTTACACAGATAGTGCTTTTTGCATTTCTGCTAATCAGTCCAAAATTCTATTTCAGGCACTAAGTCTCTGGCTAATTTTGTATTTCAATTGAAAACTCATCTCTTAAAAACTTTCTAATTAGCACTTCTTTCAAGTTGTATGATTGTTAATTAGTTGCTCACTGTTAATTTTAAGTTTGCTGGCATAGTGCTTTGAGACTTTATCAATAGCTCTCTGCATACTGGTTTGTATTGTTGTAATGGGGCAAATCTAGCAGACCAGACACACGCCTCAGGGAAGGGAGGGGCATACTTCTGAAATCAATTTCACTAATAAATCCTATGGATAATTAACTGAAACCAGTATGATCTCAGTAAAAATAATTCTATTTTATTAATAGCAAATAATATAGATTAATTTATTGTGGTGGGTTGACCCTGGCTGGCTGCCAGGTGCCCACCAAGCTGCGCTATCACTCCCCCTCCTCAACTGGGCAGGGAAGAGAAAATACGACAAAAGGCTCATGGGTCAAGACAAGGACAGGAAGATCACTCACTAATTACTATAAAAATGAAAACAGATTTGACCTGGGGAAAATAATTTAATTTATTGCCAATCTAAATCAGACTAGGGTAATAAGAAATAAAATCAACTCTTAAAACACCTTCCCCTTACCCTTCCTTTCTTCCTGGGCTCAGCTTTGCTCCTAATTTCTCTACCTCCTTTCCCACCCCCGAGCAGCACAGAGGGACAGGGAACGGGGGCTAAGGTCAGTTCATTCACGTTGTTACTGCTGCTCCTTCCTCCTCACACTCTTCCCTTGCTCCAGCATGGGGTCCCTCCCATGGGAGACAGTCCTTCATGAACTTCTCCAACACCAGTCCTTCCCATGGGAGACAGTCCTTCATGAACTTCTCCAACACCAGTCCTTCCCACAGGCCACAGTTCATGAACTGCGCCAGCGTGGGTCTCTTCCACAGGGCACAGTCCTTCAGGAACAGACTGCTCCAGCGTGGGTCCCTCACAGCATCACAAGTCCTGCCAGCAAACCTGTTCCAGCCTGGACTCCTCTCCCCATGGGGTCACAGGTCCTGCCAGGAGCCTGCTCTAGCACAGGCTTCCCATAGGGTCACAGCCTCCTTTAGTATATCCACCTGCTTCGGCATGGGATCCTCCATGGACTGCAGGTGGAGATCTGCTCCACATTAACCTCCCTGGGTTGCAGGCAGAAATCTGCTCCACCATTGACGTCCATGGGCTGCGGGGGCACAGCTGCCTCACCATGGTCTGCAGGGGAATTTCTGCTCCGGCGCCTGGAACACCGCCTCCCCTCCTTCTTCACCGACCTTAGTGTCTACATGGTTGTTTCTCTCGCATATTCTCATTCCTCTCTCCCAGCTGCTGTTGTGCAGCAGTTTTTACACCTTCTTATACATGTATCATGGAGGTGCTACCAAAGCCACTGTTTGGCTCAGCCTTGGCCAGCGGCAGGTCCATCTTGGAGCTGTCTGGAACTTGCTCTGTTGGACGTGGGGGAAGCTTCTGGCATCTTCTCACAGAAGCCACTCGTGTAGCCCCCCCCACTAACAAAACCTTGCCATGTAAACCCAATACATTTATTCAAATTATTACAATTTATATTAATATACTGCAGTAGTAGTCAAATGTCTAAATCGGGAATGGGTTGAAGAGCACCAACAGCTTCTCAAACACAGAGAAGAGAGGCTTTCTGGAAGGGAATCCAAACATAAAGAGACAGAAACAAGTGACAAATGAGATGCAGTACAATAGTTCATAAACATAGTGAGACTCTTATTGTTAAGAAACAGCATGACAAATGGCGACAATGTGAGAGACACCATGCACAAGGAGCAGAAAAGAACAAGGGGAGCAGAAGTGTCACAGCTCACTGCCTGCAAACCCGTGCATCTCAAGTGCAGCACAGCAGTTCTGGTATAGATTTTAGAAACTCCTCCCCTAGAAATGAGAAAATCTAATAATTTTTGCTGGAGAATCAGAGTGATGGGCAATTAAGGCTGGGGATTTGGGTAATGAAAGTGAAAAGTTGATAGAAAATACATTATTGGACCAGCCAGGAACACCAACATAATGAAATCAACTACAAAAGGATAGAAAAAAAGACAAGTAAAAAGCTAAATTAAAGAGATTGCAGAATATACATGCTGGAAGGCCAACACAACTCTCAACTAAGTGCAAAACCCATGAATTATTAGTATATATTTAAAATAACATATTGGATGTTAAATCCAACTTTTTGACATAACTTTTCAGGTTATCTCAGTGATGAAAATATGTTGGTTTTTTTAAAAAATGCCATACAAAACTCATTGTAAAAGTGGAAAAGCTGTAGCTTTTGTGGCTTTTACAGATTCTTTGCACAATCTATGTGCAAACATGAATTCACACACATGCACACTCAACACTACTATCAGTATTTAAACTGCATATGTTGCCAGCAGCTGTAAATTTTCAAACTGTAAATATCAATCCAAGGGAAGACACTCTCCTAGGTATCAGTGAATATAAGTATTAATGAATGCCCATACAAAATGCAAAATAAAAAGTCTATATAGCTTAGATGGTGACACAAAGCAGTTAACAGCATAGTTTACCATTCCCGCCGTTTTAAAAGTTAATATTGTCACTGATGCTGCAGACTGCATTGCCTGCTACCACTAACATGAGAATATTTTAACTGCCCTCAAACTTCATAACTTTATTTGACTATCCTTAACTTCTCTCAATGGAAAAGTCTTTCAAAAAGTTTTAAGTACTGCAGAGGAGTGTTGGCTGGAATACTGTCACTACTGTCTTTGTGAGCTAGATAAGTAAAAGACTTGCTTCTCCAAAATTGACATTTTCATAAGCACTTCAGATATCAACACTTAAATACACAGAGATGAATGTGCTAGATTTATCAAATTATTACACACTACCAAGTGTATGTATATTACTCCCTCTGTTGGATCAAATTTGTATAGTTATCCACACAGCAGCTGCTAGCCTACAAAGCACATACATACTTTTTTGTCTCAAAACTCTGATCTTTATATCATTTATGGTCAGTTTAGCTACACAAAATTTCTGTCTACATAACATTCATTTGCATAACTCAAGACTAAAGGATTCCCAACTTTAAAAACAAATTTAATGCTAAAGATGAAAGCACATGTCTGACCAGTGTGTAACACTGTATACATACAGAAAAAGAACATATCTTCCTTAAAGCAGAGTTTTTTCTCACATCTCGCAGCATGACATCTTTTCTCCACCTTGCACAGCTACCCTTCCTGGCAGGTAGATGGAAGTATTTCCTCTCCCTTCCCTGCCTCTTCCCAGATGTGTCACTTGCTGGCAGGAGGCAGCACCCAAAATGAAACGCTGCTTTATCATGCGCTGGCTCATGCTTTAGGTAGGACCTGCATGGGCATGTGAAAAGGACCTTATCCCTGAGGCCTAAGTAGAAAATAATATATTACTAAACTCTTTGGTTAAGCAAAACACTACTTTCTCCCATGGGACAAGTCCTACTGTAAACCATATAATTGACTTTTAAGTTCTGAAGACACCTATAAGAATGTATATAGTGACTATTCTACTATAACATTTACATAAAACCTTTTGCTATTTAATTTCATCTTTGGGGTTATATTAATGCATCACCTCAAGATGCCTGTACAACTACAAAAATAAAACACAAAATATCTTGACAGCATTCCCCCTAAAAAATGTTAGACTGGGAATGTCATAATCTTAATTTCAAAATATGATTACCAAGAAAATTATTTGCTCTGCAGTAAAGAGGCTATCACTAATTATACATTAAATGAAGGTGAAAATTTTAAATTATTAGAACTGGAAATCTCTGAAACCCATACTATAAGGACGTGCATTATAATCTGACTAACTCTCCCTGCTGCAGCCTTTGCACTCCCAGTCATCATCTTTATCTAATCTCCGCATCTCTAACTCCTAATTTTTGCAGCAACCTCTTCTGTGCTCAGCACATACTTACCTGCATGACTAATACAGTCAGACAGAAAAAGCAGCAGTTTCAACATGCTGTAAAAACTCCACCAGATGGCACCTAAAGACAGCATGACCCGCTACTGCAGCATTAGTATCACACTTTTTTTGCTCCGAGGAATAAAAAAAAGGAACCTTCGGTTTCATGATTTTAGGATCTAGCATGTAAAGCCATGTATCACTGTGATTCACTAGTCCACGTTTTAGGAAAATAGAAATTCTTATAAACTGTGCATTTGACTGGTACCAAATGATGAATTAAAAATGCTAGAAAAAGCGTTACCAGTCCCTGAGAAATTATAACACTTGTATTGTGCTCTCTCCTTCAAAAATTTTACTCTTTGATGAATGCAGGTATCCTCCTCTTACTTCTCAGCATATTTTTTTCCCCTTTCAGTTGAAAATCTCTATCCTCTGTGTTCCAAAAGAGTTATCTTTCTCTTTTCTGTAAGATCGATCTCCAGAAACTTAGAATTGCTGCAATGGATCAGAGCCAAGACCAACCTTGACATCTCTTGGCATCCTGTTCCTGCTAGTTCTAATAAATGACCAAAACTTCACAACATACATACGTGTTAATGAATATCCACACTTCATCTCTCCCAAATCAGGTACATACACTGGCTTTAACTCTGAAAAATGGCATTAAAAACCCTACCAAAATGTTTATCAATAAGCTATCCTCGTTTTCCATACAAGCATCCTTAAAACTGTAAGTTATGTGGCAGAAATCCTTGTGCATCACCTTTGTACCAAAACATTACTTAGAGTATCTCTAGGACACTCTAGGATAGCATGAAGCATGCCACAACTGAAGAACAAATAATGGCTAGGACTGTTAAAGCCACTTCCCTAAAAATATGTCAGTCATAAGTGCTATTTTATTAAAAAAATGCTTTTACTAAAGATCTAACCTTTTTCTATTTCTCAATTCTTTTGAAAGAATTCTTTTTAATTCTTTTTCCTCAATTCTTTTGAAAGCAGATGCTTTTCCTCATCACCTCCTATGTAAGGAGCAGACTACTCAAATTTAAGATTGGGCTTTAAAGTCATGAGAACCTTACTGTTTTTCTAATACCTCTTCTCTTCCACCTATATATATACTTACACATACTTTGATATACTTACATTTTGTTTTTCCCTACTGAATAACATTTTGCCTAATCTTCTTTAATAGGTAAGAGGTGGGGAAGCAAGGGTGTGCTTGACAGTGCAACAGCAAGAGAGTAGTTACTCTACTATGGTGACAGAAAAGGCTCAGAGAAAAAACGTCCAAATTGGTATTCAAAGTATTACTAATTAAAAAGTATGCCAATATTACCCCCAAAGATGAGTGAATGGTACCAATAAAAGGAAAGCCAAATCAGAGTATAAACAAAGAGAGATTGAATCAGATTCAAATAAAACAGCAATGTGTCTGTTTGTTTTGCTTGTTCACGGATAAACAGAAACATTTTAGGAAAGATAAGTGGAAGCACTGGGCATCCTGCTGGTTTCAAAAGCAGAGCTCCCTGCAAATTCTGCATGAGCACTGTTTTGCTTTCTAAAGTGACCCACAAAGACCTAGTAAAGGAAGTGTTATTGACTTTTACTATACATTCCCAAATTATCATGGAAACAAAACAAAAAGACCTTATTATCAGACTTCTTATCTGATCAGTGCTTATTTCAGATATGTGTGTTCCATTCACAAAATACACAGCCTGTACTGGTATTATACTGGTACTGGAATTTTAATAATCTAAGCACACCGCATATAATGCAATTGGGTTTGCCTCTAAGTCAGAGCCCATTCCCTAAACAATGCACACAAAAATAAAATACTGAATGACTCCTGCCACTCTCTCTGCTCTGACCACTTTTCAGGGCACTGACTGTCACTCTTGTGTTATCTAATGTCTGTAAATCTGCAACATTTCAAAAAAAACATCCACACCAGTATCGGCTCACAGCACAGAGCACTACACCTAAGTACAGAGAAGTCCACTTCTAGAAAGAGAACACCAATAATACCAACCTTCTCATTTTATTCAAGGGAAAGCTTTAAAAATGGAATTTACTCCAGAGCACATAGCTCCCCTTAGGGGCTTTATACTGTTGAAGTCTGTTCAAGCCTGCATTAGTACTGCAGTGGGCTTTGCACCTCATTTTAAGTGAATTTACTGATCATAAGGAACCTCCACAGCCCCTGCAGTCATCAATCCTTTACCAACAGCACCGGTGCAGCACTTCTCTTATTAAAGTTTCCAGAATACCTCAAATCAGCTTAAATCCATCCCAAAAGTCCTCCTGCTGGAAGCTCGAGAGGGTCTTTTTGGCCCATTTTGAGCTCCCCATAAGTAATCCGCAATGCCCCCGATAGCCGCCTAGGGCTGGAGGGGATTTCTCATGTTTAATGGAAACTGCTAAGGCTAAAAGAAATAGCTAGCAAACAGCCTGTATCAATGACAGGTCTCATCCTCAAATCCAAATAAAACCATGTCAGGTTTTCGAGGGGGGAGGGCAGGAACTCTCACCCTGCCAAAAAAACCCCACCCTATGATTCTGAACATCAGATACGCTGAGCATTAGCTATCCCTGAGCAAGTACCTGAAGATGAAATGTTCCCTAATCTCATCACCAACATTCTTCCATCCTCGGTATCTAGCTCCCTTATTTCACACGTAGCCTGAGGATAAACTGCT
>NW_010117925.1:0-2252 GCF_000699245.1 Pterocles gutturalis
TAATTAAATATTACATTAAGGTGAATGTGCAGAGAGAATACATCCTCCAAGCCTGCTGTGACATCCTTCAGTGAATTCCTCCCATCTTTACCCTCTATCTGGTGATCTCAATTTAGCTCTTTCTTTAAGCGTCTTTTGTTTGTGTAGTTCTCCATCTCCAGTGCTGAGGGTGCTATGCAAAATTGTATCGAATACCTGCCTGCAGACCAGACATGCTTCCCATCATGCACATTACACACAGTAGCTGAAATCTGCAGGTCTGTAAAGTACTTAAGGTGTGTGTATGTACATGTTAAAGTCTATTTAGTTGATTGTGTCGTTGTAACTGATAATTTATCACCATTGAAGATAAAAGTTAGCATGTCCGTGATAAATCTGTGACTTATTCTTTGTTATAGCCCTGAGTCAGAGTCCAAGGAAAGATGTGAGCACACCAAGCACAGGGCAAGTAGGAGAAATGGGCAGGCTCTGTTCTCGGTAACAGGGGGGAAAATACAACAGATAGGTGTTTTGTGGGGGTTTTTTATTTTCCCTTTAATAAAGCCTATTGCATGGGACACCTTGGAAAATGGGGAGGTTTTCCTCTGCTGTGAGCAAAAATAGGCGTTGAAGAATAAAGTTTTAGTTCCCCTCTTGTCTTCAGGTCTCTTCTATGGAAGGTAGCACGGGGTGCTGGGGTGTCAAGTCCTCTCTGCTTTGTGTGGGAGCTAAGAGTCCGAATGTAAATACTCTTCTTTTTTTTTTTTTTTTTTTTTTTTTTTTTTCCCCTCCCACCCCTTTATTAAGGTAAGCAGGCTTTTCCTCATCTCTCAATATGAGCTCTGACATCTGGGCATCCTAACATTGGCCATTTTCACTCTTGTTTTCATGTGGTGCCAACATAATTACATTTCTTTTTAGAGGCTTTAGATTTATGTTTCAGCCAATTTTACAACACTGGTATGTTTGGAGTAGTAAAGTAAGGAGGTATGACTCTGTGCGTGGATGGATCTCTTATACTTCCTGGACCTTTATTCAGAGATATGTTTCCTAAAAGTAGCCGTGAGATGCCAGATGTCTAATGTCACATGCTTCCTTCAGCAGAAATTGATTATATGGCTCACTTACAATCTTGAGATGGATTATCTCAGTGCTTATATACAGGAATGATATCTTCAGATTTCCAGCTTGCTGACATTAACTTTATCACAACAAAGATGCCAATTGAATTAGCTGTCCAGTGTCACTGCTGAGAGCTGGGAAAGTAGCTCTGTTTCCTGCTGTTTGGCGTGTGCATGGAGTTAAAAATTGCCTGGCAGCTTAAAGACATATTTAGAAGTGATCTTTAATATTAAATGTATTCAGATCAATTTTTAATGGTTGTAAACAGAAATATTGTTATTCTGTCGAACAGGAATATGGGTGGAGGATGCTTATGGAAGTTCAATACTTTTTTTTTTTTTTCATTCTGGTTCTTCCTGGGAGGACTCAAGTTGCTAGAAATAATTTATCTCACAGTCAGGTGAAAATTCTCAATGGAGATCCTTTAGGTCTTGGCTGTGAAAATTGAAGCCAGCTTAATACCTTCTTGTTTCTCTCCTGTGTTGCTTCTTTCAGCTCCCTCAGCTGTACCAATATGGTCATTTGGAGCTATGCTGTGTTACAGAAATGATCCAGGTAAAAACATCCTTCTAGAGAAGCAATGATAAGGCGTTCTTCTTAATCTGACTTGTCTTCTGACATATTTGTGTAGAATGTGGATATGATTGTTGGAAATTAGCCACTACGGAAACAGAAGCTACAGAAAGCTTCACAAAGTGGCCACTCTGCATGGGAGAGGACATTTTGCCTTAAGTCTTGGACTTAAAGGATTGGAAGCCTAAGACACTGTCTGTAATGGAGCAAACAGACAAAACACTGCTGTAAATGCACAGGTAGAAGGTTGCTGGCAGGAAGTGCATTATGCTACTCTTAGAACCTGTTAAAATATTTCCATATAAACTGTTTTTGACAGAAAATTTGCTGCTTATTAAACAAGGCTTTTTCTGTAGAAAGCTGCCCTTCCCACTCCCCTTTATGTTAATAAAAGAAAAAATTCCTTCCGTTTCTTGTCCAGAGATTGTGATCTGGCACTTGCAGAAATACCAATGTGTCAAAAAATACTAGAATCGGTATGTATTTTGAGAGTATAACTGAAGAGTCCAGTCCATGTAGGAACGTGAGTCAGAGTTATGTAGGGTCTGAAATGCACTTCCCATGAGGCATGGAGGGAA